>NW_027253981.1:0-300000 GCF_044704955.1 Pristiophorus japonicus
CAATGTGAGAGAGAGGAAGCAATGAGAGAGCGAGAGAGAGAGAGAGAACAGTGTGTGAGAGAGAGAGCACAGTTAGAGAGAGAGAGCTCAGTGAGAGAGAGAGAAAGAGAGAGCACAGTGCGAGAGAGAGAGAGAGAGAGAGCACAGTGAGAGAGAGAGACAGAGAGACAGAGAGAGAGAGAGCACAGAGAGAGAGAAAGCGTAGTGACAGAGAGAGAGAGACAGGGAGAGAGAGAGAGAGCACAGTGAGAGAGAGAGAGCAAAGTAAGAAAGAGAGAGAAAGAGAGAGAGCACAGTGAGAGAGAGAGAAAGAGAGCGAGCACAGAGAGAGAGCACAGTGAGAGAGAGAGAGCAGAGTGAGAGAAAGAGAGAGAGAGAGAGAGAGCACAGTGAGAGAGAGAGAGAGAGAGAGCAAAGTGAGAGAGAGAGCAAAGTGAGAGGGAGAGGGAGGGAGCACAATGCAAGAGAGAGGGAGAGAGAGAGAGAGCACAGAGAGAGAGAGAGCAAAATGATAGAGAGAGAGACAGACGGAGAGATAGAGAGAAAACACAGTGAGAGAGAGAGAGAGCACAGTGTTTGAGAGAGACAGAGAGCACAATGTGACAGAGAGTGTGAGAGTGAACACATTGAGAGAGAGAGAGCACAGTGAGAGAGTGAGAGCACAGTGAGAGAGAGAGAGAGCAGAGAGAAAGAGAGAGAGAGAACAGTGTGTGAGAGAGAGAGAGCACAGTGAGAGAGAGAGAGAGAGAGCACAGTGCGAGAGAGAGAGAGAGCACAGTGAGAGAGAGAGCACAGTGAGAGAGAGAGAGAGAGAGAGAGAGAGCACAGTGAGAGAGAGAGAGAGAGTGAGCACAGAGAGAGTGAGCACAGTGAAAGAGAGAGCACAGAGAGAGAGAGAGAGAGAGACCACAGTGAGTGATAGAGAGAGAGAGAGCACAGTAAAGAGAGAGAGACAGCAAAGTGAAAGAGAGAGGACACCGTGAGAGAGAGAGTGCAAAGTGAGAGATACAGTGAGAGAGAGAGAGAGCAGCGAGAGTGAGAGAGAGAGGGAGCACAAAAGAGAGAGAGAGAGAGAGTAGTGAGAGAGAGAGCAAAGTGTGAGAGAGAGAGAGAGCACAGTGACAGAGAGAGAGAGAGAGGGAGAGTGAGCACAGTGACTGAGAGAGAGAGAGAGCACAGAGAGAGAGAGAGAGAGAGAGCACAGTGAGAGAGAGAGAGAGAGAGAGCACAGTGACAGAGAGAGAGAGAGAGAGAGAGAGCACAGTGACAGAGAGAGAGAGAGAGTGAGCACAGTGACAGAGAGAGAGAGAGAGCGCACAGTGAGGTAGAGGGAGAGAGAGAGAGAGAGAGCACAGTGAGAGAGAGAGAGCACAGTGAGAGAGCGAGAGAGAGAGAGAGAGCACAGTGAGAGAGAGAGTGAGCACAGAGAGAGAAAGAGAGCACAGTGAGAGAGGGAGAGAGAGAGAGAGAGCACAGTGAGAGAGAGAGAGAGAGAGCACAGTGCGAGAGAGAGAGAGAAAGAGAGCACAGTGAGAGAGAGAGACAGAGAGACAGAGAGAGAGAGAGAGCACAGAGAGAGAGAAAGCGTAGTGAGAGAGAGAGAGAGAGACAGGGAGAGAGAGAGAGCACAGTGAGAGAGAGAGAGCAAAGTAAGAGAGAGAGAGAAAGAGAGAGAGAGCACAGTGAGAGAGAGAGAAAGAGAGCGAGCACAGAGAGAGAGCACAGTGAGAGAGAGAGAGAGAGCAGAGTGAGAGAAAGAGAGAGAGAGAGAGAGAGCACAGTGAGAGAGAGAGAGAGAGAGAGAGAGAGAGCAAAGTGAGAGAGAGAGCAAAGTGAGAGAGAGAGGGAGGGAGCACAATGCAAGAGAGAGGGAGAGAGAGAGAGAGCACAGAGAGAGAGAGCAAAATGATACAGAGAGAGACAGACGGAGAGATAGAGAGAAAATACAGTGAGAGAGAGAGAGAGCACAGTGTTTGAGAGAGACAGAGAGAAACAGAGGACAGTGAGAAAGAGAGAGAGCACAGTGAGAGAGAGAGAGAGAGCACAATGTGACAGAGAGAGTGAGAGTGAGCACAGTGAGAGAGAGAGAGCACAGTGAGAGAGAGAGAGCAAGAGAGAGAGAGAGAGCAATGAGAGAGAGAGAGAGAGAGCACAGAGAGAGAGAGAGCATAAAGAGAGAGAGCAAAATGTGAGAGAGACAGAGGGAGAGATGGAGAGAAAACACAGTGAGAGAGAGAGAAACAGAGCACAGTGAGAGAGAGAGAGGACAGAGAGTGTGAGAGAGAGCACAGTGAGAGAGAGAGAGAAAGAGAGAACACACTGAGAGAGAGAGCACAGTGAGAGAGAGAGAGAGAAAGAGCACAGTGAGAGAGAGAGAGAGTGAGCACAGTGAGAGAGAGAGAGTGCAGAGTAAGAGAGAGAGAGAGAGCACAGTGAGAGAGAGAGAGAGAGAGAGAGAGAGAGAGAGAGCAAAGTGAGAGAGAGAGCACAGTGAGAGAGAGAGAGAGCAAAGTAAGAGAGAGAGCGAAAGAGAGAGAGCACAGTGAGAGAGAGAGAAAGAGAGTGAGCACAGAGAGACAGCACAGTGAGAGAGAGAGAGAGCAGGGTGAGAGCAAGAGAGAGAGAGAGAGAGCAAAGTGAGAGAGAGAGCACAGTGAGAGAGAGAGAGAGCAAAGTAAGAGAGAGAGAGAAAGAGAGAGAGCACAGTGAGAGAGAGAGAAAGAGAGCGAGCACAGAGAGACAGCACAGTGAGAGAGAGAGAGAGCAGGGTGAGAGCAAGAGAGAGAGAGAGAGAGAGAGCACAGTGAGAGAGAGAGAGAGCAGAGTGAGAGAAAGAGAGAGAGAGAGAGAGAGCACAGTGAGAGAGAGAGAGAGAGAGTAAAGTGAGAGAGGGAGCAAAGTGAGAGAGAGAGGGAGGGAGCACAATGCGAGAGAGAGGGAGAGAGAGAGAGAGAGAGCACAGAGAGAGAGAGCAAAATGATAGAGAGAGAGACAGACGGAGAGATAGAGAGAAAACACAGTGAGAGAGAGAGCGAGCACAGTGTGTGAGAGAGACAGAGAGAAACAGAGGACAGTGAGAAAGAGAGAGAGCACAGTGAGAGAGAGAGAGCACAATGTGACGGAGAGAGTGAGAGTGAGCACAGTGAGAGAGAGCACAGTGAGAGAGAGAGGACAGTGAGAGAGTGAGAAAGAGGGAGAGAGAGCTCAGTGAGAGTGAGGGAGAACAGAAAGATGGAGGGAGCACAGTGAGAGAGAGAGAGAGAGTGCACAATGAGAGAGAGATAGGGAGAGAGCACAGTGAGAGAGAGCGAGAAAGAGAGCACAATGAGAAGAGAGAGCACAGTGTGAGAGAGAGAGAGAGAGAGTACAGTGAGAGAGGGAGAGAGAGAGAGAGCACAGTGGGAGAGAATGAGAGAGAGTGCGCACAGTGAGAGAGAGAGAGCACAGTGAGAGAGTGAGAGAGAGAGAGAGCACAGAGAGAGAGAGAGAGCACAGTGAGAGAGAGAGAGAAAGAGAGCACAGTGAGTGAGAGAGAGAGAGAGCACAGTGAGAGAGAGAGATAGAGAGAGCACAATGAGAGAGAGAGAGAGAGAGCACAGTGAGAGAGAGAGTGAGCACAGAGAGAGAGAGAGAGAGCACAGTGAGAGAGTGAGAAAGACAGAGAGCTCAGTGAGAGAGAGAGAGAATGAGAGAGCACAGTGAGAGAGACAGTGAGAGACAGAGCAGTGACAGGGAGAGAGAGAGCACAAAGAGAGAGGGAGAGAGCAGTGAGAGAGCACAATGAGAGAGAGAGAGCACAGCGAGAGAGGGAGAGAGAGAGAGCACAGTGAGAGAGGAAGAGAGAGAGCACAGTGAGAGAGAGAGAGAGTGCACAATGAGAGAGAGAGAGAGAGCACAGTGAGAGAGAGTGAGAACAGAAAGGGAGAGAGAGCACAGTGAGAGAGAGAGAGAGAGAGAGAGTGCACAATGAGAGAGAGTGAGAGAGAGAGCACAGTGAGAGAGAGAGCACAGAGATAGAGAGAGAGAGCACATTCAGAGAGAGAGCGAGGGAGAGAGAGCAAAGTGAGAGAGAGAGAGAGAGGAAAGTGAGAGAGAAAGAGAGAGAGAGCAAATTGAGAGAGAGAGAGAACACAGTGAGGTAAAGAGAGAGAGAATAGTGAGCGAGTGAGAGAAAGAGAGAGTGAGTGCAATGTGAGAGAGAGGAAGCAATGAGAGAGCGAGAGAGAGAGAGAGAACAGTGTGTGAGAGAGAGAGCACAGTTAGAGAGAGAGAGCTCAGTGAGAGAGAGAGAAAGAGAGAGCACAGTGCGAGAGAGAGAGAGAGAGAGAGCACAGTGAGAGAGAGAGACAGAGAGACAGAGAGAGAGAGAGCACAGAGAGAGAGAAAGCGTAGTGACAGAGAGAGAGAGACAGGGAGAGAGAGAGAGAGCACAGTGAGAGAGAGAGAGCAAAGTAAGAAAGAGAGAGAAAGAGAGAGAGCACAGTGAGAGAGAGAGAAAGAGAGCGAGCACAGAGAGAGAGCACAGTGAGAGAGAGAGAGCAGAGTGAGAGAAAGAGAGAGAGAGAGAGAGAGCACAGTGAGAGAGAGAGAGAGAGAGAGCAAAGTGAGAGAGAGAGCAAAGTGAGAGGGAGAGGGAGGGAGCACAATGCAAGAGAGAGGGAGAGAGAGAGAGAGCACAGAGAGAGAGAGCAAAATGATAGAGAGAGAGACAGACGGAGAGATAGAGAGAAAACACAGTGAGAGAGAGAGAGAGCACAGTGTTTGAGAGAGACAGAGAGCACAATGTGACAGAGAGTGTGAGAGTGAACACATTGAGAGAGAGAGAGCACAGTGAGAGAGTGAGAGCACAGTGAGAGAGAGAGAGAGCAGAGAGAAAGAGAGAGAGAGAACAGTGTGTGAGAGAGAGAGAGCACAGTGAGAGAGAGAGAGAGAGAGCACAGTGCGAGAGAGAGAGAGAGCACAGTGAGAGAGAGAGCACAGTGAGAGAGAGAGAGAGAGAGAGAGAGAGAGCACAGTGAGAGAGAGAGAGAGAGTGAGCACAGAGAGAGTGAGCACAGTGAAAGAGAGAGCACAGTGAGAGAGAGAGAGAGAGCACAGTGAGAATGAGAGAGAGAGCACAATGTGACAGAGAGAGTGAGAGTGAGCACAGTGAGAGAGAGAGAGCACAGTGAGAGAGTGAGAGCACAGTGAGAGAGAAAGAGAGCAGAGAGAAAGAGAGAGAGAGAACAGTGTGTGAGAGAGAGCGAGCACAGTGAGAGAGAGAGAGAGAGCACAGTGAGAGAGAGAGAGAGAGCACAGTGAGAGAGAGAGAGCACAGTGAGAGAGAGAGAGAGAGAGAGAGAGCACAGTGAGAGAGAGAGAGTGAGCACAGAGAGAGAGAGCACAGTGAGAGAGAGAGAGGACAGTGAGAGAGAGAGAAAGAGAGAGAGAGCACAGGGAGAGAGACAGAGAGAGCACAGTGAGAGAGAGAGACAGAGAGCACAGTGATAGAGAGAGAGAGAGCACAGTGAGAGAGAGAGAGAGAGAGAGCACAGTGAGAGAGAGAGAGAGAAAGAGCACAGTGAAAGAAAGAGAGAGTGCACAGTGAGAGAGAGAGAGAGTGCAGAGAGAGAGAGAGAGTGAGCACAGAGAGAGAGAGCACAGAGTGAGAGAAAGAGCACAGAGAGAGAGAGAGAAAGCACAGAGAGAGAGAGAGAGAGAGCACAGAGAGAGAGAGAGAGAGAGAGAGCACAGAGAGAGAGCACAGTGAGAGAGCGAGAGAGAGCACAGAGAGAGAGAGCACAGAGTGAGAGAAAGAGCACAGAGTGAGAGAGAGAAAGCACAGTGAGAGAGAAAAAGAGAGCACAGTGAGAGAGAGAGCACAGTGAGAGAGAGAGAGCATAGAGAGAGAGAGAGAGCACAGAGAGAGAGAGAGAGAGAGAGTGACAGAGAGAGAGAGAGAGAGAGAGAGAGGGCACAGTGAGAGAGAGAGAGAGTGCAAAGTGGAAGAGAGAGAGCACAGTGAGAGAGGGAGAGAGAGAGCACAGTGAGAGAGAGAGAGAGAGCACAGTGCGAGAGAGAGAGAGAGCACAGTGAGAGAGAGAGCACAGTGAGAGAGAGAGAGAGAGAGAGAGAGAGAGCACAGTGAGAGAGAGAGAGTGAGCACAGTGTGTGAGAGAGAGCGAGCACAGTGAGAGAGAGAGAGAGAGCACAGTGAGAGAGAGAGAGAGAGCACAGTGAGAGAGAGAGAGCACAGTGAGAGAGAGAGAGAGAGAGAGCACAGTGAGAGAGAGAGAGTGAGCACAGAGAGAGAGAGCACAGTGAGAGAGAGAGAGGACAGTGAGAGAGAGAGAAAGAGAGAGAGAGCACAGGGAGAGAGACAGAGAGAGCACAGTGAGAGAGAGAGACAGAGAGCACAGTGATAGAGAGAGAGAGAGCACAGTGAGAGAGAGAGAGAGAGAGCACAGTGAGAGAGAGAGAGAGAAAGAGCTCAGTGAAAGAGAGAGAGAGTGCACAGTGAGAGAGAGAGAGAGAGCAGAGAGAGAGAGAGTGAGCACAGAGAGAGAGAGCACAGAGTGAGAGAAAGAGCACAGAGAGAGAGAGAGAAAGCACAGAGAGAGAGAGAGAGAGCACAGAGAGAGAGAGAGAGAGAGAGAGAGCACAGAGAGAGAGCACAGTGAGGGAGCGAGAGAGAGCACAGAGTGAGAGAGAGAGAGCACAGAGTGAGAGAAAGAGCACAGAGTGAGAGAGAGAAAGCACAGTGAGAGAGAGAAAGAGAGCACAGTGAGAGAGAGAGCACAGTGAGAGAGAGAGAGCATAGAGAGAGAGAGAGAGCACAGAGAGAGAGAGAGAGAGAGAACACAGTGAGAGAGAGAGAGTGAGCACAGTGAGAGAGAGAGAGAGAGAGGGCACAGTGAGAGAGAGAGAGAGTGCAAAGTGGGAGAGAGAGAGAGCACAGTGAGAGAGAGAGAGAGCGCACAGTGAGAGAGAGAGAGAGAGAGCACAGTGAGAGAGTGAGAGCACAGTGAGAGAGAAAGAGAGCAGAGAGCAAGAGAGAGAGAGAACAGTGTGTGAGAGAGAGCGAGCACAGTGAGAGAGAGAGAGAGAGCACAGTGAGAGAGAGAGAGAGAGAGCACAGTGAGAGAGAGAGAGCACAGTGAGAGAGAGAGAGAGAGAGAGAGAGAGAGTGAGCACAGAGAGAGAGAGCACAGTGAGAGAGAGAGAGGACAGTGAGAGAGAGAGAAAGAGAGAGAGAGCACAGGGAGAGAGACAGAGAGAGCACAGTGAGAGAGAGAGACAGAGAGCACAGTGATAGAGAGAGAGAGAGCACAGTGAGAGAGAGAGAGAGAGAGCACAGTGAGAGAGAGAGAGAGAAAGAGCACAGTGAAAGAAAGAGAGAGTGCACAGTGAGAGAGAGAGAGAGTGCAGAGAGAGAGAGAGAGTGAGCACAGAGAGAGAGAGCACAGAGTGAGAGAAAGAGCACAGAGAGAGAGAGAGAAAGCACAGAGAGAGAGAGAGAGAGAGCACAGAGAGAGAGAGAGAGAGAGAGCACAGAGAGAGAGCACAGTGAGAGAGCGAGAGAGAGCACAGAGAGAGAGAGCACAGAGTGAGAGAAAGAGCACAGAGTGAGAGAGAGAAAGCACAGTGAGAGAGAAAAAGAGAGCACAGTGAGAGAGAGAGCACAGTGAGAGAGAGAGAGCATAGAGAGAGAGAGAGAGCACAGAGAGAGAGAGAGAGAGTGAGCACAGTGAGAGAGAGAGAGAGAGAGAGAGAGAGAGAGAGGGCACAGTGAGAGAGAGAGAGTGCAAAGTGGAAGAGAGAGAGCACAGTGAGAGAGGGAGAGAGAGAGCACAGTGAGAGAGAGAGAGAGAGCACAGTGCGAGAGAGAGAGAGAGCACAGTGAGAGAGAGAGCACAGTGAGAGAGAGAGAGAGAGAGAGAGAGAGCACAGTGAGAGAGAGAGAGTGAGCACAGTGTGTGAGAGAGAGCGAGCACAGTGAGAGAGAGAGAGAGAGCACAGTGAGAGAGAGAGAGAGAGCACAGTGAGAGAGAGAGAGCACAGTGAGAGAGAGAGAGAGAGAGCACAGTGAGAGAGAGAGAGTGAGCACAGAGAGAGAGAGCACAGTGAGAGAGAGAGAGGACAGTGAGAGAGAGAGAAAGAGAGAGAGAGCACAGGGAGAGAGACAGAGAGAGCACAGTGAGAGAGAGAGACAGAGAGCACAGTGATAGAGAGAGAGAGAGCACAGTGAGAGAGAGAGAGAGGGAGCACAGTGAGAGAGAGAGAGAGAAAGAGCTCAGTGAAAGAGAGAGAGAGTGCACAGTGAGAGAGAGAGAGAGAGCAGAGAGAGAGAGAGAGTGAGCACAGAGAGAGAGAGCACAGAGTGAGAGAAAGAGCACAGAGAGAGAGAGAGAAAGCACAGAGAGAGAGAGAGAGAGAGCACAGAGAGAGAGAGAGAGAGAGAGAGAGAGAGAGAGAGCACAGAGAGAGAGCACAGTGAGAGAGCGAGAGAGAGCACAGAGTGAGAGAGAGAGAGCACAGAGTGAGAGAAAGAGCACAGAGTGAGAGAGAGAAAGCACAGTGAGAGAGAGAAAGAGAGCACAGTGAGAGAGAGAGCACAGTGAGAGAGAGAGAGCATAGAGAGAGAGCACAGTGAGCAAGAGAGAGTGAGAGAGAGCACAGAGAGAGAGTGAGAGAGAGAACAGTGTGTGAGAGAGAGAGAGAGAGAGAACACAGTGAGAGAGAGAGAGTGAGCACAGTGAGAGAGAGAGAGAGAGAGAGAGGGCACAGTGAGAGAGAGAGAGAGTGCAAAGTGGGAGAGAGAGAGAGCACAGTGAGAGAGAGAGAGAGAGCACAGTGAGAGAGAGAGAGAGAGAGCACAGTGAGAGAGAGAGAGAGCAGTGAGAGAGAGAGAGAGAGAGCACAATGAGAGAGAGAGCACAGTGAGAGAGGGAGAGAGAGAGCACAGTGAGAGAGAGAGAGAGAGCACAGTGAGAGAGAGAGAGAGCACAGTGAGGGAGAGAGTGAGCACAGAGAGAGAGCACAGTGAGCAAGAGAGAGTGAGAGAGAGCACAGAGAGAGAGTGAGAGAGAGAACAGTGTGTGAGAGAGAGAGCACAGTGAGAGAGAGAGATCACAGTGAGAGAGAGAGAGAGAGAGAGAGCACAGTGAGAGAGAGAGAGAGACAGCACAAAGAGAGAGAGAGAGGGAGCACAGAGAGAGAGAGAGCACAATGAGAGAGAGTGAGAGAGAGCGCACAGTGAGAGAGAGAGAGAGTATACAGAGATAGAGAGAGAGAGCACATTCAGAGAGAGAGAGCAAAGTGAGAGAGAGAGAGAGAGAGAGAGGAAAGTGAGAGAGAGTGAGAGAGAGAGAACACAGTGAGGTAGAGAGAGAGAGAATAGTGAGCGAGAGAGAGAAAGAGAGATAGTGAGAGCAACGTGAGAGAGAGAGTAATGAGAGAGAGAGCACAGTGAGAGGGAGAGAGCTCAGTGAGAGAGAGAGAAAGAGAGAGAGCACAGTGCGAGAGAGAGAGAGAGAGAGAGCACAGTGTGTGAGAGAGACAGAGAGAAACAGAGGACAGTGAGAGAGAGAGAGAGCACAATGTGACAGAGAGCGTGAGAGAGAGCACAGTGAGAGACAGAGAGCACAGTGACAGAGAGAGCAGAGAGACAGAGAGAGTGAGCACAGAGTGAGAGAAAGAGCACAGTGAGAGAGATTGAGAGAGCACAGTGAGATAGAGAGAGAGAGAGAGCACAGTGAGAGAGAGAGAGAGAGCACAGAAAGAGAGAGAGAGAGAGAATAGTGTGTGAGAGAGAGAGCACAGTGAGAGAGAGAGAGAGTGCACAGTGAGAGAGATAAAGTGAGAGAGCACAGTGAGAGAGAGAGATAGGGAGCACAGAGAGAGAGAGAGCACAATGAGAGAGAGTGAGAGAGAGAGCACAGTGAGAGAGAGAGAGAGAGGAAAGTGAGAGAGAAAGAGAGAGAGAGAAAAGTGAGAGGGAGAGAACACAGTGAGGTAGAGAGAGAGAGAATAGTGAGCGAGAGAGAGAAAGAGAGAGAGTGAGAGCAACGTGAGAGAGAGAGAGCAATGAGAGAGAGAGAGAGAGCAGTGTGTGAGAGAGAGAACACAGTGAGAGGAGAGAGCTCAGTGAGAGAGAGAGAAAGAGAGAGAGCACAGTGTGAGAGAGAGAGAGAGAGAGAGAGCACAGTGTGTGAGAGAGACAGAGAGAAACAGAGGACAGTGAAAGAGAGAGAGCACAATGTGACAGAGAGTGAGAGAGAGCACAGTGAGAGACAGAGAGCATAGTGACAGAGAGAGCAGAGAGACAGAGAGAGTGAGCACAGAGTGAGAGAAAGAGTACAGTGAGAGAGATTGAGAGAGCACAGTGAGATAGAGAGAGAGAGAGAGAGAGAGAGCACAGAGAGAGAGAGAGAGAGAACAGTGTGTGAGAGAGAGAGCACAGTTAGAGAGAGAGAGTGCACAGTGAGAGAGATAAAGAGAGAGAGCACAGTGAGAGAGAAAGAGAGAGAGCACAGAGAGAGTGAGCACAGAGAGCGAGAGAGAGCACAGTGAGAGAGAGAGAGAGAGGGGAGAGTGAGAGAGAGAGAGAGAGCACAGTGAGAGAGAGAGAGAGAGAGCACAGAGAGAGTGAGCACAGAGAGAGAGAGAGCACAGTGAGAGAGAGAGAGAGGGGAGAGTGAGAGAGAGAGAGAGCACAGTGAGAGAGAGAGAGAGAGAGAGCACAGAGAGAGAGAGAGCACAGTGAGAGAGAGAGAGAGAGAAGAGAGAGAGAGAGCACAGTGAGAGAGAGAGAGAGAGAGACACAGTGAGAGAGAGAGAGAGAGAAAGAGCACAGTGAGAGAGAGAGAGAGAGAGAGAGTGCACAATGAGAGAGAGAGAGCACAGTGAGATAGAGAGAGAGAGAGTGCACAATGAGAGAGAGAGAGCACAGTGAGAGTAAGAGAGAGAGAGAGAGAGCACAGTGAGAGAGAGAGAGAGCACAGAGAGAGAGAGAGCACAGTGAGAGAGAGAGAGCACAGAGAGAGAGAGAGAGAGCACAGAGTGAGAGAAAGAGCACAGAGAGAGAGAGAGCGAGTGAGCACAGTGAGAGAGAGAGAGAGAGAGAGAGCACAGAGAGAGAGAGAGCGCACAGCGAGAGAGAGCACAGAGTGAGAGAAAGAGCACAGAGAGAGAGAGAGAGCACAGTGAGAGAGAGAGAGAGTACAGTGAGAGAGAGAGAAAAGTGAGAGAGATAGGGAAAAAGCACAGTGAGACAGAGAGAGAGAAAGAGAGCACAGTGAGAGAGAGAGAGAGAGAGAGAGAGAGAGCACAGATAGAGAAAGACCACAGTGAGAGAGGGAGACAGAGAGAGCACAGTGAGAGAGAGAGGTTGAGCACAGAGAGGGAGAGAGCACAATGAGAGAGAGAGAGAGAGAGAGCACAGTGAGAGAGAGAGAGAGAGAGCACAGAGATAAAGGGAGAGCACATTCAGAGAGAGAGAGGGAGAGGGAGCAAAGTGAGAGAGAGAGAGAGAGGAATGTGAGAGAGAAAGAGAGAGAGAGCAAAGTGAGAGAGAGAGAGAACACAGTGAGGTAGAGATAGAGAGAATAGTGAGCGAGAGAGAGAAAGAGGGAAAGAGAGCAACGTGAGAGAGAGCAATGAGAGAGCGAGAGAGAGCACAGTGAGAGAGAGAGGGAGAGAACACTTTGTGAGAGAGAGAGCACAGTGAGAGAGAGAAAGAGAGAGAGCACAGTGAGAGAGAGAGAGAGAGAGAGGGGAGAGTGAGAGAGAGAGAGAGAGCACAGTGAGAGAGAGAGAGAGAGCACAGAGAGAGAGAGAGCACAGTGAGAGAGAGAGAGCACAGAGAGAGAGAGAGCACAGTGAGAGAGCGAGAGAGAGAGCACAGAGAGAGAGAGCACAGAGTGAGAGAAAGAGCAGAGAGAGAGAGAGAGAGAGCACAGTGACAGAGAGAGAGAGAGAGAGAGCACAGTGAGATAGATAGAGAGAGAGAGCACAATGAGCGAGAGAGAGCACAGTGAGATAGAGAGAGAGGGAGTGCACAATGAGAGAGAGAGAGCACAGTGAGAGAGCGAGAGAGAGAGCACAGAGAGAGAGAGAGAGAGCACAGAGTGAGAGAAAGAGCACAGAGAGAGTGAGAGCGAGAGAGCACAGTGTGAGAGAGAGAGAGAGAGAGAGAGCACAGAGAGAGAGAGAGCGCACAGTGAGAGAGAGCACAGAGTGAGAGAAAGAGCACAGAGAGAGAGAGAGAGCACAGTGAGAGAGAGAGAGAGAGCACAGTGAGAGAGAGAGCAAAGTGAGAGAGATAGGGAAAAAGCACAGTGAGACAGAGAGAGAGAAAGAGCGCACAGTGAGAGAGAGAGAGAGAGAGAGAGAGCACAGAGAGAGAAAGAGCACAGTGAGAGAGGGAGACAGAGAGAGCACAGTGAGAGAGAGAGGGAGAGCACAGAGAGGGAGAGAGCACAATGAGAGAGAGAGAGCACAGTGAGAGAGAGAGGGAGAGCACAGAGAGAGAGAGAGCACAGTGAGAGAGCGAGAGAGAGAGCACAGAGAGAGAGAGAGAGCACAGAGTGAGAGAAAGAGCACAGAGAGATAGAGATTACAGTGAGAGAGAGAGAGAGAGAGAGAGAGAGAGAGAGCACAGTGAGAGAGAGAGAGAGAGAAAGAGCACAGTGAGAGAGAGAGAGAGAGTGCACAATGAGAGAGAGAGAGCACAGTGAGATAGAGAGAGAGAGAGAGTGCACAATGAGAGAGAGAGAGTACAGTGAGAGTAAGAGAGAGAGAGAGAGAGAGCACAGTGAGAGAGAGAGAGAGCACAGAGAGAGAGAGAGCACAGTGAGAGAGCGAGAGAGAGAGCACAGAGAGAGAGAGAGAGAGAGCACAGAGTGAGAGAAAGAGCACAGAGAGAGAGAGAGCGAGTGAGCACAGTGTGAGAGAGAGAGAGAGAGAGCACAGAGAGAGAGAGAGCGCACAGTGAGAGAGAGCACAGAGTGAGAGAAAGAGCACAGAGAGAGAGAGAGAGCACAGTGAGAGAGAGAGAGAGAGAGAGCACAGTGAGAGAGAGAGAAATGTGAGAGAGATAGGGAAAAAGCACAGTGAGACAGAGAGAGAGAAAGAGAGCACAGTGAGAGAGAGAGAGAGAGAGAGAGAGAGAGAGCACAGATAGAGAAAGACCACAGTGAGAGAGGGAGACAGAGAGAGCACAGTGAGAGAGAGAGGGAGAGCACAGAGAGGGAGAGAGCACAATGAGAGAGAGAGAGAGAGAGAGAGAGCACAGTGAGAGAGAGAGAGAGCACAGAGATAAAGAGAGAGCACATTCAGAGAGAGAGAGGGAGAGAGAGCAAAGTGAGAGAGAGAGAGAACACAGTGAGGTAGAGATAGAGAGAATAGTGAGCGAGAGAGAGAAAGAGGGAAAGAGAGCAACGTAAGAGAGAGCAATGAGAGAGCGAGAGAGAGCACAGTGAGAGAGAGAGGGAGAGAACACTGTGTGAGAGAGAGAGCACAGTGAGAGAGAGAAAGAGAGAGAGCACAGTGAGAGAGAGAGAGAGAGAGGGGAGAGTGAGAGAGAGAGAGAGAGCACAGTGAGAGAGAGAGAGAGAGCACAGAGAGAGAGAGAGCACAGTGAGAGAGAGAGAGCACAGAGAGAGAGAGAGCACAGTGAGAGAGCGAGAGAGAGAGCTCAGAGAGAGAGCACAGAGTGAGAGAAAGAGCAGAGAGAGAGAGAGAGAGCACAGTGAGAGAGAGAGAGAGAGGGAGAGAGAGCACAGTGAGAGAGAGAGAGCACAGAGAGAGAGAGAGCACAGTGAGAGAGCGAGAGAGAGAGCACAGAGAGAGAGAGAGAGAGAGAGCACAGAGTGAGAGAAAGAGCACAGAGAGAGAGAGAGCGAGAGAGCACAGTGTGAGAGAGAGAGAGAGAGAGAGCACAGAGAGAGAGAGAGCGCACAGTGAGAGAGAGCACAGAGTGAGAGAAAGAGCACAGAGAGAGAGAGAGCACAGTGAGAGAGAGAGAGAGAGCACAGTGAGAGAGAGAGCAGTGAGAGAGATAGGGAAAAAGCACAGTGAGACAGAGAGAGAGAAAGAGAGCACAGTGAGAGAGAGAGAGAGAGAGAGAGAGAGAGAGAGAGAGAGCACAGAGAGAGAAAGAGCACAGTGAGAGAGGGAGACAGAGAGAGCACAGTGAGAGAGAGAGGGAGAGCACAGAGTGGGAGAGAGCACAATGAGAGAGAGAGAGAGAGAGAGCACAGTGAGAGAGAGAGAGAGAGTACAGAGATAAAGAGAGTGCACATTCAGAGAGAGAGAGGGAGAGAGAGCAAAGTGAGAGAGAGAGAGAGAGGAATATGAGAGAGAAAGAGAGAGAGAGCAAAGTGAGAGAGAGAGAGAACACAGTGAGGTAGAGAGAGAGAGAATAGTGAGCGAGAGAGAGAAAGAGGGAAAGAGTGCAACGTGAGAGAGAGAGCAATGAGAGAGCGAGAGAGAGCACAGTGAGAGAGAGAGAGAGAGAACAGTGTGTGAGAGAGAGAGCACAGTGAGAGAGAGAAAGAGAGAGAGTACAGTGAGAGAGAGTGAGAGAGAGACAGAGACAGAGAGAGAGAGAGCACAGTGAGAGAGAGACATAGAGACAGAGTGAGAGAGAGAGAGAGCACAGAGGGAGGGAGAGCGTAGTGAGAGAGAGGGAGAGCACAGTGAGAGAGAGAGATAGAGAGAGCACAATGAGAGAGAGAGAGAGAGAGAGCACAGTGAGAGAGAGAGTGAGCACAGAGAGAGAGAGAGAGTACAGTGAGAGAGTGTGAAAGACAGAGAGCTCAGTGAGAGAGAGAGAGAATGAGAGAGCACAGTGAGAGAGACAGTGAGAGAGAGAGCAGTGAGAGGGAGAGAGAGAGCACAAAGAGAGAGAGAGAGCAGTGAGAGAGCACAATGAGAGAGAGAGAGCACAGTGAGAGAGGGAGAGAGAGAGGGCACAGTGAGAGAGGAAGAGAGAGAGCACAGTGAGAGAGAGAGAGAGTGCACAGTGAGAGAGAGAGCACAGTGAGAGAGAGAGAGAGCACAGAGATAGAGAGAGAGAGCACAGTGAGAGAGAGTGAGAACAGAAAGGGAGAGAGTACAGTGAGGGAGAGAGAGAGAGAGAGAGAGTGCACAATGAGAGAGAGAGAGAGAGAGCACAGAGAGAGAGAGAGCACAATGAGAGAGAGTGAGAGAGAGAGCACAGTGAGAGAGAGAGCACAGAGATAGAGAGAGAGAGCACATTCAGAGAGAGAGCGAGGGAGAGAGAGCAAAGTGAGAGAGAGAGAGAGAGGAAAGTGAGAGAGAAAGAGATAGAGAGCAAATTGAGAGAGAGAGAGAACACAGTGAGGTAAAGAGAGAGAGAATAGTGAACGAGTGAGAGAAAGAGAGAGTGAGTGCAATGTGAGAGAGAGGGAGCAATGAGAGAGTGAGAGAGAGAGAGAGAACAGTGTGTGAGAGAGAGAGCACAGTGAGAGAGAGAGAGCTCAGTGAGAGAGAGAGAAAGAGAGAGAGCACAGTGCGAGAGAGAGAGAGAGAGAGCACAGTGAGAGAGAGAGAGACAGAGAGACAGAGAGAGAGAGAGAGCACAGAGAGAGAGAAAGCGTAGTGAGAGAGAGAGAGAGACAGGGAGAGAGAGAGAGAGCACAGTAAGAGAGAGAGAGCAAAGTAAGAGAGAGAGAGAAAGAGAGAGAGCACAGTGAGAGAGAGAGAAAGAGAGCGAGCACAGAGAGAGAGCACAGTGAGAGAGAGAGAGAGAGCAGAGTGAGAGAAAGAGAGAGAGAGAGAGAGAGCACAGTGAGAGAGAGAGAGAGAGAGCAAAGTGAGAGAGAGAGCAAAGTGAGAGAGAGAGGGAGGGAGCACAATGCAAGAGAGAGGGAGAGAGAGAGAGAGAGAGAGCACAGAGAGAGAGAGCAAAATGATAGAGAGAGAGACAGACTGAGAGATAGAGAGAAAACACAGTGAGAGAGAGAGAGAGCACAGTGTTTGAGAGAGACAGAGAGAAACAGAGGACAGTGAGAAAGAGAGAGCACAGTGAGAGAGAGAGAGCACAATGTGACAGAGAGAGTGAGAGTGAGCACAGTGAGAGAGAGAGAGCACAGTGAGAGAGTGAGAGCACAGTGAGAGAGAGAGAGCAGAGAGAAAGAGAGAGAGAGAACAGTGTGTGAGAGAGAGAGAGCAGTGAGAGAGAGAGAGAGAGCACAGTGAGAGAGAGAGAGAGAGCACAGTGAGAGAGAGAGAGCACAGTGATAGAGAGAGAGAGAGCACAGTGAGAGAGAGAGAGTGAGCACAGAGAGAGAGAGCACAGTGAGAGAGAGAGCACAGTGAGAGAGAGAGAGAGAGCACAGTGAGAGAGAGAGCACAATGTGACAGAGAGAGTGAGAGTGAGCACAGTGAGAGAGAGAGAGCACAGTGAGAGAGTGAGAGCACAGTGAGAGAGAGAGAGAGCAGAGAGAAAGAGAGAGAGAGAACAGTGTGTGAGAGAGAGCGAGCACAGTGAGAGAGAGAGAGAGAGAGAGAGCACAGTGAGAGAGAGAGAGAGAGAGCACAGTGAGAGAGAGAGCACAGTGAGAGAGAGAGAGAGAGAGAGAGAGCACAGTGAGAGAGAGAGAGAGAGTGAGCACAGAGAGAGAGAGCACAGTGAGAGAGAGAGAGGACAGTGAGAGAGAGAAAGAGAGAGAGAGAGCACAGGGAGAGAGACAGAGAGAGCACAGTGAGAGAGAGAGACAGAGAGCACAGTGACAGAGAGAGAGAGCACAGTGAGAGAGAGAGAGAGAGAGCACAGCGAGAGAGAGAGAGAGAGTGAGCACAGAGAGAGAGAGTGCACAGTGAGAGAGAGAGAGGACAGTGAGAGAGAGAGAAAGAGAGAGAGAGCACAGTGAGAGAGAGAGAGAGAGCACAGTGAGAGAGAGAGAGCACAATGAGAGAGAGAGAGAGAGAGAGAGAGAGAGCACAGTGAGAGAGAGAGAGTGAGCACAGATAGAGAGAGCACAGTGAGAGAGAGAGAGGACAGTGAGAGAGAGAGAGAGAGGGAGAGCACAGTGAGAGAGAGAGAGAGAGAGAGCACAGTGAGAGAGAGAGAGAGAAAGAGCACAGTGAATGAGAGAGAGAGTGCACAGTGAGAGAGAGAGAGAGAGCAGAGAGAGAGAGTGAGCACAGAGAGAGAGAGCACAGAGTGAGAGAAAGAGCACAGAGAGAGAGAGAGAGCACAGTGAGAGAGAGAGAGAGAGAGCACAGTGAGAGAGAGAGAGAGAGAGCACAGAGAGAGAGCACAGTGAGAGAGAGAAAGAGAGCACAGTGAGAGAGAGAGCACAGTAAGAGAGAGAGAGCATAGTGAGAGAGAGAGAGAGAGCACAGAGAGAGAGAGAGAGAGAACACAGTGAGAGAGAGAGAGTGAGCACAGTGAGAGAGAGAGAGAGAGAGAGAGGGCACAGTGAGAGAGAGAGAGAGTGCAAAGTGGGAGAGAAAGTGTGTGTGAGAGAGAGAGAGCAGTGAGAGGGAGATAGAGAGAGCACAAAGAGAGAGAGAGAGAGCAGTGAGAGAGAGAGAGAGAGAGCACAATGAGAGAGAGAGAGCACAGTGAGAGAGGGAGAGAGAGAGCACAGTGAGAGAGAGAGAGAGAGAGAGCACAGTGAGAGAGAGAGAGAGCACAGTGAGAGAGAGAGTGAGCACAGAGAGAGAGAGAGCACAGTGAGCAAGAGAGAGTGAGAGAGAGCACAGAGAGAGAGTGAGAGAGAGAACAGTGTGTGAGAGAGAGAGCACAGTGAGAGAGAGAGAGCACAGTGAGAGAGAGAGAGAGAGAGAGCACAGTGAGAGAGAGAGACAGCACAAAGAGAGAGAGAGAGGGAGCACAGAGAGAGAGAGAGCACAATGAGAGAGAGTGAGAGAGAGAGCACAGTGAGAGAGAGAGAGCACAGAGATAGAGAGAGAGAGCATATTCAGAGAGAGAGAGCAAAGTGAGAGAGAGAGAGAGAGAGAGAGAGGAAAGTGAGAGAGAGTGAGAGAGAGAGAGAGAACACAGTGAGGTAGAGAGAGAGAGAATAGTGAGCGACAGAGAGAAAGAGAGAGAGTGAGAGCAACGTGAGAGAGAGAGCAATGAGAGAGAGAGAGAGAATAATGTGTGAGAGAGAGAGAGCACAGTGAGAGGGAGAGAGCTCAGTGAGAGAGAGAGAAAGAGAGAGAGCACAGTGCGAGAGAGAGAGAGAGAGCACAGTGTGTGAGAGAGACAGAGAGAAACAGAGGACAGTGAGAGAGAGAGAGCACAATGTGACAGAGAGCGTGAGAGAGAGCACAGTGAGAGACAGAGAGCACAGTGACAGAGAGAGCAGAGAGACAGAGAGAGTGAGCACAGAGTGAGAGAAAGAGCACAGTGAGAGAGATTGAGAGAGCACAGTGAGATAGAGAGAGAGAGAGCACAGTGAGAGAGAGAGAGAGAGAGCACAGAAAGAGAGAGAGAGAGAGAACAGTGTGTGAGAGAGAGAGCACAGTGAGAGAGAGAGTGTGCACAGTGAGAGAGATAAAGAGAGAGAGCACAGTGAGAGAGAGAGAGAGGGAGCACACAGAGAGAGAGAGCACAATGAGAGAGAGTGAGAGAGAGAGCACAGTGAGAGAGAGAGAGAGAGCACAGAGATAGAGAGAGAGCACATTCAGAGAGAGAGAGCAAAATAAGAGAGAGAGAGAGAGGAAAGTGAGAGAGAAAGAGAGAGAGAGCAAAGTGAGAGAGAGAGAACACAGTGAGGTAGAGAGAGAGAGAATAGTGAGCGAGAGAGAGAAAGAGAGAGAGTGAGAGCAATGTGTGAGAGCAATGAGAGAGAGAGAGAGAGCAGTGTGTGAGAGAGAGAGCACAGTGAGAGGGAGAGAGCTCAGTGAGAGAGAGAGAAAGAGAGAGAGCACAGTGCGAGAGAGAGAGAGAGAGAGAGAGAGAGAGAGAGCACAGTGTGTGAGAGAGACAGAGAGAAACAGAGGACAGTGAGAGAGAGAGAGCACAATGTGACAGAGAGTGAGAGAGAGCACAGTGAGAGACAGAGAGCATAGTGACAGAGAGAGCAGAGAGACAGAGAGAGTGAGCACAGAGTGAGAGAAAGAGCACAGTGAGAGAGATTGAGAGAGCACAGTGAGATAGAGAGAGAGAGAGAGAGAGAGAGAGAGAGAGCACAGAGATAGAGAGAGAGCACATTCAGAGAGAGAGAGCAAAATAAGAGAGAGAGAGAGAGGAAAGTGAGAGAGAAAGAGAGAGAGAGCAAAGTGAGAGAGAGAGAACACAGTGAGGTAGAGAGAGAGAGAATAGTGAGCGAGAGAGAGAAAGAGAGAGAGTGAGAGCAATGTGTGAGAGCAATGAGAGAGAGAGAGAGAGCAGTGTGTGAGAGAGAGAGCACAGTGAGAGGGAGAGAGCTCAGTGAGAGAGAGAGAAAGAGAGAGAGCACAGTGCGAGAGAGAGAGAGAGAGAGAGAGAGAGAGAGCACAGTGTGTGAGAGAGACAGAGAGAAACAGAGGACAGTGAGAGAGAGAGAGCACAATGTGACAGAGAGTGAGAGAGAGCACAGTGAGAGACAGAGAGCATAGTGACAGAGAGAGCAGAGAGACAGAGAGAGTGAGCACAGAGTGAGAGAAAGAGCACAGTGAGAGAGATTGAGAGAGCACAGTGAGATAGAGAGAGAGAGAGAGAGAGAGAGAGAGAGCACAGAGAGAGAGAGAGCACAGTTAGAGAGAGAGAGTGCACAGTGAGAGAGATAAAGAGAGAGAGCACAGTGAGAGAGAGAGAGATAGAGCACAGAGAGAGAGTGAGCACAGAGAGAGAGAGAGAGCACAGTGAGAGAGAGAGAGAGGGGAGAGTGAGAGAGAGAGAGAGAGAGCACAGTGAGAGAGAGAGAGAGAGCACAGAGAGAGTGAGCACAGAGAGAGAGAGAGCACAGTGAGAGAGAGAGAGAGAGGGGAGTGTGAGAGAGAGAGAGAGAGCACAGTGTGAGAGAGAGAGAGAGCACAGAGAGAGAGAGCACAGTGAGAGAGCGAGAGAGAGCGCACAGTGAGAGAGAGCACAGAGTGAGAGAAAGAGCACAGAGAGAGAGAGAGAGCACAGTGAGAGAGAGAGAGAGAGCAGTGAGAGAGAGAGAAAAGTGAGAGAGATAGGGAAAAAGCACAGTGAGACAGAGAGAGAGAAAGAGAGCACAGTGAGAGAGAGAGAGAGAGAGCACAGAGAGAGAAAGAGCACAGTGAGAGAGGGAGACAGAGAGAGCACAGTGAGAGAGAGAGGGAGAGCACAGAGAGGGAGAGAGCACAATGAGAGAGAGAGAGAGAGCACAGTGAGAGAGAGAGAGAGAGCACAGAGATAAAGAGAGAGCACATTCAGAGAGAGAGGAAGAGAGAGCAAAGTGAGAGAGAGAGAGAGAGGAATGTGAGAGAGAAAGAGAGAGAGAGCAAAGTGAGAGAGAGAGAGAACACAGTGAGGTAGAGAGAGAGAGAATAGTAAGCGAGAGAGAGAAAGATTGAAAGAGAGCAACGTGAGAGAGAGCAATGAGAGAGCGAGAGAGAGCACAGTGAGAGAGAGAGAGAGAGAACAGTGTGTGAGAGAGAGAGCACAGTGAGAGAGAGAAAGAGAGAGAGCACAGTGAGAGAGAGAGAGAGCGCACAGAGAGAGAGAGAGCACAGTGAGAGAGAGAGAGAGAGCACAGAGAGAGAGAGAGCACAGTGAGAGAGCGAGAGAGAGAGCACAGAGAGAGAGAGAGAGCACAGTGAGAGAGATCAAAGTGAGAGAGATAAGGAAAAGCACAGTGAGACAGAGAGAGAAAGAGAGCACAGTGAGAGAGAGAGAGCGAGAGAGAGAGCACAGTGAGATAGAGAGAGAGAGAGTGCACAATGAGAGAGAGAGAGCACAGTGAGATAGAGAGAGAGAGAGTGCACAAAAGAGAGAGAGAGCACAGTGAGAGTGAGAGAGAGAGAGAGAGAGAGAGAGCACAGTGAGAGAGAGAGAGAGCACAGAGAGAGAGAGAGCACAGTGAGAGAGCGAGAGAGAGAGCACAGAGAGAGAGAGAGAGCACAGAGTGAGAGAAAGAGCACAGAGAGAGAGAGCGAGAGAGCACAGTGTGAGAGAGAGAGAGAGAGAGCACAGAGAGAGAGAGCGCACAGTGAGAGAGAGCACAGAGTGAGAGAAAGAGCACAGAGAGAGAGAGAGAGCACAGTGAGAGAGAGAGAGAGCACAGTGAGAGAGAGAGCAAAGTGAGAGAGATAGGGAAAAAGCACAGTGAGACAGAGAGAGAGAAAGAGAGCACAGTGAGAGAGAGAGAGAGAGAGAGCACAGTGAGAGAGAGAGGGAGAGCACAGAGAGGGAGAGAGCACAATGAGAGAGAGAGAGAGAGAGAGCACAGTGAGAGAGAGAGAGAGAGAGCACAGAGATAAAGAGAGAGCACATTCAGAGAGAGAGAGGGAGCGAGAGCAAAGTGAGAGAGAGAGAGAGAGGAATGTGAGAGAGAAAGAGGGAAAGAGAGCAACGTGAGAGAGAGAGCAATGAGAGAGCGAGAGAGAGCACAGTGAGAGAGAGAGAGAGAGAACAGTGTGTGAGAGAGAGAGCACAGTGAGAGAGAGAAAGAGAGAGAGCACAGTGAGAGAGAGTGAGAGAGAGACAGAGACAGAGACAGAGAGAGAGAGAGCACAGTGAGAGAGAGACATAGAGACAGAGAGAGAGAGAGAGAGAGAGAGAGCACAGAGGGAGGGAGAGCGTAGTGAGAGAGAGGGAGAGACAGGGAGAGAGAGAGAGAGAGCACAGTGAGAGAAAGAGAGCAAAGTGAGAGAGAGTGGGAGAAAGAGAGAGAGAGAGAGAGCACAGTGAGAGAGAGAGAGAGCACAGAGAGAGAGAGAGCACAGTGAGAGAGCGAGAGAGAAAGCACAGAGAGAGAGAGAGTGCACAGAGTGAGAGAAAGAGCACAGAGAGAGAGAGAGCGAGAGAGCACAGTGTGAGAGAGAGAGAGAGAGAGAGCACAGAGAGAGAGAGAGCGCACAGTGAGAGAGAGCACAGAGTGAGAGAAAGAGCACAGAGAGAGAGAGAGAGCACAGTGAGAGAGAGAGAGAGAGAGCACAGTGAGAGAGAGAGCAAAGTGAGAGAGATAGGGAAAAAGCACAGTGAGACAGAAAGAGAGAAAGGGAGCACAGTGAGAGAGAGAGAGAGGGAGAGAGAGAGCACAGAGAGAGAAAGAGCACAGTGAGAGAGGGAGACAGAGAGAGCACAGTGAGAGAGAGAGGGAGAGCACAGAGTGGGAGAGAGCACAATGAGAGAGAGAGAGAGAGAGAGCACAGTGAGAGAGAGAGAGCACAGAGATAAAGAGAGAGCACATTCAGAGAGAGAGAGGGAGAGAGAGCAAAGTGAGAGAGAGAGAGAGAGGAATGTGAGAGAGAAAGAGAGAGAGAGCAAAGTGAGAGAGAGAGAGAACACAGTGAGGTAGAGAGAGAGAGAATAGTGAGCGAGAGAGAGAAAGAGGGAAAGAGAGCAACGTGAGAGAGAGAGCAATGAGAGAGCGAGAGAGAGCACAGTGAGAGAGAGAGAGAGAGAACAGTGTGTGAGAGAGAGAGCACAGTGAGAGAGAGAAAGAGAGAGAGCACAGTGAGCGAGAGACAGAGACAGAGAGAGAGAGAGCACAGTGAGAGAGAGACATAGAGACAGAGAGAGAGAGAGAGAGAGCACAGAGGGAGGGAGAGCGTAGTGAGAGAGAGGGACAGAAGGGAGAGAGAGAGAGAGAGCACAGTGAGAGAGAGAGAGAGCACAGTGAGAGAGAGAGAAAGATAGCAGAGTGAGAGAAAGAGAGAGAGAGAGAGAGAGAGCAAAGTGAGAGAGAGTGGGAGGGAGCACAATGCGAGAGAGAGGTAGAGAGAGAGAGAGAGCACAGAGAGAGAGCAAAATGAGAGAGAGAGAGACAGAGGGAGAGATAGAGAGAAAACACAATGAGTGAGAGAGAGAGAGCACAGTGTGTGTGTGAGAGATAGAGAGAGAAACAGAGCACGGTGAGAGAGAGAGAGAGACAGAGACAGAGAGAGAGAGAGCACAGTGAGAGAGAGACATAGAGACAGAGAGAGAGAGAGAGAGAGAGAGAGAGCACAGAGGGAGAGAGAGCATAGTCAGGGAGAGAGAGAGAGCACAGTGAGAGAAAGAGAGCAAAGTGAGAGAGTGGGAGAAAGAGAGAGAGCACAGTGAAAGAGAGAGAAAGAGAGAGCATAGAGAGAGAGAGAGCACAGTGAGAGAGAGAGAAAGAGAGCAGAGTGAGAGAAAGAGGGAGAGAGAGAGAGAGAGTGCACAGTGAGAGAGCACAGTGAGAGAGAGAGAGAGAGAGCAAAGTGAGAGAGAGAGCAAAGTGAGAGAGAGAGGGAGGGAGCACAATGCGAGAGAGAGGTAGAGAGAGAGAGAGCACAGAGCGAGAGAGCAAAATGATAGAGAGAGAGAGACAGAGGGAGAGATAGAGAGAAAACACAATGAGAGAGAGAGAGAGAGCATAGTGTGAGAGAGAGAGAGGGAGCACAATGTGACAGAGAGAGTGAGAGAGAGCAGTGAGAGACAGAGAGCACAGTAACAGTGAGAGAGAGAGAGAGAGAGAGAGCACAGAGAGAGAGAGAGAGAGAACAGTGTGTAAGAGAGAGAGAGCACAGTGAGAGAGAGAGAAAGAGAGAGAGAGCACAGGGAGAGAGAGAGAGAAAGAGAGCACAGTGAGAGAGAGAGAGAAAGACAGCACAGTGAGAGAGAGAGAGGAAGAGAGAGAGAGAGCAATGAGAGAGCAAGAGAGAGAGAGAGCACAGAGTGAGAGAGAGCATAGAGAGAGAGAGCAAAATGTGAGAGAGAGACAGAGGGAGAGATGGAGAGAAAACACAGTGAGAGAAACAGAGCACAGTGTGAGAGTGAAAGAGAGCACAGTTAGAGAGAGAGAAAGAGTGCACAGTGAGAGAGACAGAGAGAGAGAGAGCACAGTGAGAGAGAAAGAGTGCACAGAGAGAGAGAGCGAGAGCGCAGTGAGTGAGAGTGAGAGAGAGAGAGAGAGAGTGCACATTGAGAGAGAGAGAGAGAGAGCACAGAGAGAGAGAGTGAGCACAGAGGGAGAGAGAGCACAGAGTGAGAGAGAGAGAGAGAGAGAGAGAGTGCACAGTGAGAGAGAGAGAAAGAGCACAGAGAGAGAGAGAGAGCATGAGAAGTCAAAGTGAGAGTGAGAGAGAGAATGAGAGAGAGAGAGCACAAGAGAGAGAGGGAGGACAGTGAGCGTGAGAGAGAGCACGAGAGAGATTGAGCACAGTGATATATATATAGAGAGAGAGCACAAGAGAGAGACAGTGAGAGGGAGCACAGAGAGAGAGCACATTGAGAGAGAGAGAGAGAGCACTGTGATAGAGAGAGAGAGAGAGAGAGCACAGTGAGTGAGAGAGAGGGAGAGAGAGAGCACAGTGAGAGAGAGAGAGCAAGAGAGAGAGAGCACAGGGAGAGAGAGAGAAAGAGAGCACAGTGAGAGAGAGAGAGAGAGAGCACAGTGAGAGAGAGAGAGCACAGGGAGAGAGAGACAGAAAGAGAGCACAGTGAGAGAGAGAGAAAGAGAGCACAGTGAGAGAGACAGAGAGAGAGAGCACAGTGAGAGAGAGAGAGAGCACAGAGAGAGAGAGAGAGAGCACAGTGAGTGAGAGAGAGAGAGAGAGAGAGTCCACATTGAGAGAGAGAGAGAGAGAGCACAGAGAGAGAGAGTGAGCACAGAGGGAGAGAGAGCACAGAGTGAGAGAGAGAGAGAGAGAGAGTGCACAGTGAGAGAGAGAGAATGAGCACAGAGAGAGAGAGAGAGCACAGTGAGAGAGAGAGAGCATGAGAAGTCACAGTAAGAGTGAGAGAGAGCATGAGAGAGAGAGAGAGCACAAGAGAGAGAGGGAGCACAGTGAGCGTGAGAGAGAGCACAGAGAGAGAGAGAACAGTGTGTAAGAGAGAGAGAGCACAGTGAGAGAGAGAGAAAGAGAGAGAGAGCACAGGGAGAGAGAGAGAGAAAGAGTGCACAGTGAGAGAGAGAGAAAGACAGCACAGTGAGAGAGAGAGAGGAAGAGAGAGAGAGAGAAATGAGAGAGCGAGAGAGAGAGAGAGCACAGAGAGAGAGAGAGCATAGAGAGAGAGAGCAAAATGTGAGAGAGAGAGACAGAGGGAGAGATGGAGAGAAAACACAGTGAGAGAGAGAGAAACAGAGCACAGTGTGAGAGAGAAAGAGAGCACAGTAAGAGAGAGAGAGAGCACAGTGAGAGAGAGAGAAAGAGAGAGAGAGGGCACAGGGAGAGAGAGAGAAAGAGAGCACAGTGAGAGAGAGAGAGAGAGAGAGCACAGTGAGAGAGAGAGAGCACAGGGAGAGAGAGACAGAAAGAGAGCACAGTGAGAGAGAGAGAAAGAGAGCACAGTGAGAGAGACAGAGAGAGAGAGCACAGTGAGAGAGAGAGAGAGAGCACAGAGAGAGAGAGAGAGCACAGTGAGTGAGAGAGAGAGAGAGAGAGTCCACATTGAGAGAGAGAGAGAGAGAGCACAGAGAGAGAGAGTGAGCACAGAGGGAGAGAGAGCACAGAGTGAGAGAGAGAGAGAGAGAGTGCACAGTGAGAGAGAGAGAAAGAGCACAGAGAGAGAGAGCACAGTGAGAGAGAGAGAGCATGAGAAGTCACAGTAAGAGTGAGAGAGAGCATGAGAGAGAGAGAGAGCACAAGAGAGAGAGGGAGCACAGTGAGCGTGAGAGAGAGCACGAGAGAGAGAGAGCACAGTGAGAGAGAGAGAGAGCACAGTGAGAGAGAGAGAGAGCACAATGACAGAGAGAGCAGAGAGACAGAGAGAGTGAGCACAGAGTGAGAGAAAGAGCACAGTGAGAGAGATAGAGAGAGCGCAGTGAGATAGAGAGAGAGAGAGCACAGTGAGAGAGAGAGAGAGAGAGAGAGCACAGAGAGAGAGAGAGAACAGTGTGTAAGAGAGAGAGAGCACAGTGAGAGAGAGAGAAAGAGAGAGAGAGAGCACAGGGAGAGAGAGAAAGAGAACACAGTAAGAGAGAGAGAGAGAGAGCACAGTGAGAGAGAGAGAGCACAGGGAGAGAGAGAGAAAGAGAGCACAGTGAGAGAGAGAGAAAGACAGCACAGTGAGAGAGAGAGAGGAAGAGAGAGAGAGAGCAATGAGAGAGCGAGAGAGAGAGAGAGCAGAGAGAGAGAGAGAGCATAGAGAGAGAGAGCAAAATGTGAGAGAGAGAGACAGAGGGAGAGATGGAGAGAAAACACAGTGAGAGAGAGAGAAACAGAGCACAGTGTGAGAGAGAAAGAGAGCACAGTAAGAGAGAGAGAGAGAGCACAGTGAGAGAGAGAGAAAGAGAGAGAGAGCGCACAGGGAGAGAGAGAGAAAGAGAGCACAGTGTGAGAGAGAGAGGAAGAGAGCACAGTGAGAGAGAGAGAGCACAGTGAGAGAGAGAGCAAGAGAGAGAGAGAGCAGTGAGAGAGCAAGAGAGAGAGAGAGCACAGTGAGAGAGAGAGAGCACAGAGAGAGTGAGAGAGAGAGAGAGAGAGTGCACATTGAGAGAGAGAGAGAGAGCACAGAGAGAGTGAGCACAGAGGGAGAGAGAGCACAGAGTGAGAGAGAGAGAGAGAGAGAGAGAGAGAGAGAGAGAGAGAGAGCACAGTGAGAGAGAGAGAGCATGAGAAGTCACAGTGAGAGTGAGAGAGAGCATGAGAGAGAGAGAGAGCACAAGAGAGAGAGGGAACACAGTGAGCGTGAGAGAGAGCACGAGAGAGAGAGAGAGCACAGTGATATATAGAGAGAGAGAGCACAAGAGAGAGACAGTGAGAGGGAGCACAGAGAGAGAGCACATTGAGAGAGAGAGAGAGAGAGAGAGAGAGAGAGTGCACAGTGAGTGAGAGAGAGGGAGAGATAGAGCACAGTGAGAGAGAGAGAGCAAGAGAGAGAGAGAGAGCAGTGAGAGAGCAAGAGAGAGAGAGAGCACAGAGAGAGAGAGAGAGAGCATAGAGAGAGAAAGCACAGTGAGAGAGAGAGAGCAAGAGAGAGAGAGAGCAATGAGAGAGCAAGAGAGAGAGAGAGCACAGAGAGAGAGAGAGCATAGAGAGAGAGAGCAAAATGAGAGAGAGACAGATGGAGAGAAAACACAGTGAGAGAGAGAGAAACAGAGCACAGTGAGAGAGAGAGAGAGAGCACAGTGAGAGAGAGAGAGAGAGCACAAAGAAAGAGAGAGAGAGAGAACGCACAGTGAGAGAGAGAGTGAGCGCAGTGAGAGAAAGAGAGAGAGAGCACAGTAAGAGAGAGAGAGCAAGGGCACAGCAAGAGAGATGGAGCGAGAGAGAGAGCACAGTGAGTGCGAGAGAGTGAGAGCACAGAGAGAGAGAGCACTGAGCGAGAGAGAGCACAGTGAGAGAGAGAGAAAGAGAGAGAGAGAGAAAGAAAGCACAGTGAGAGAGAGAGAGAGCACAGTGAAAGAGAGAGAGAGAACGCACATTGAGAGAGAGAGAGCACAGCGAGAGAGAGAGAGAGAGCGCAGTGAGAGAGAGAGAGAGCACAGTGAGAGAGAGAGCAAAGTGAGAGAGAGAGGGAGGGAGCACAATGCGAGAGAGAGGTAGAGAGAGAGAGAGAGAGCACAGAGAGAGAGAGCAAAATGATAGAGAGAGAGAGACAGAGGGAGAGATAGGGAGAAAACACAATGAGAGAGAGAGAGAGAGCACAGTGTGTGTGAGAGAGAGAGAGAGAAACAGAGTACAGTGAGAGAGAGAGAGAGCACAGTGAGAGAGAGAGAGAGAGCACAATGTGACAGAGAGAGTGAGAGTGAGCACAGAGTGAGAGAAAGAGCACAGTGAGAGAGATAGAGAGAGCACAGTGAGATAGAGAGAGAGAGAGCACAGTGAGAGAGAGAGAGAGAGAGAGAGCACAGAGAGAGAGAGAGAACAGTGTGTGAGAGAGAGAGAGCACAGTGAGAGAGAGAGACAGAGGGAGAAATGGAGAGAAAACACAGTGAGAGAGAGAGAAACAGAGCACAGTGTGAGAGAGAAAGAGAGCACAATGAGAGAGAGAGAGGGCACAGTGAGAGAGAGAGAGAGAGCACAGGGAGACAGAGAGAAAGAGAGCACAGTGAGAGAGAGAGAAAGAGAGCACAGTGAGAGAGACAGAAAGAAAGAAAGCACAGTGAGAGAGAGAGAGATCACAGTGAAAGAGAGAGAGAGAGAACGCGCAGTGAGAGAGAGAGAGCACAGCGAGAGAGCGAGAGCGCAGTGAGAGAGAGAGAGTGAGAGAGAGCGAGAGAGAGAGGGCACAGGTAAATAGAGGGAGAGAGAGAGAGCATGGAGAGAGAGAGAGAGCACAGAGAGAGAGAGAGAGCACTGTGAGAGAGAGAGAGAGAGCACAGTGAGAGAGAGCGAGAGAGAGAGAGAGCACAGTGAGAGAGAGAGAGCACAGAGAGAGAGAGAGAGTGCACAGTGAGAGAGAGAGAGCACGGTGAGAGAAAGCATGGTGAGAGAGAGCACAGTGAGAGAGAAAGAGAGCACTGTGAGAGAGAGAGAGAGTGAGAGTGAGAGAGGGCATGGTGAGAGAGAGACAGAGTGAGAGAGAGCGAGACAAAGGGCAGTGAGAGTGAGGGACAGAGTGAGAGGGAGCACATAGAGAGAGAGAGAGATAGAGCACAGTTTGAGAGAGGGAGGGAGAGAGCACAGTGATAGAGAGCAAAGTGAGAGAGAGAGATGGCACAGAGAGAGCGATAGAGCACGGTGAGAGAGAGAGCGAGAGAGAGAGAGAGCACAGTGAGAGAGAGAGAGCACAGTGAGAGAGAGAGAGCACAAGAGAGAGAGCACAGTGAGAGAGAGAGCGAGCGAGAGGGCACAGTGAGAGAGAGAGAGGGAGCACAGTGAGAGTGAGAGAGAGCACAAGAGAGAGAGAGAGAGAGCACAAGAGAGAGAGCACAGTGATAGAGAGAGAACGAGAGCACAAGAGAGAGAGAGAGAGAGAGAGAGAGCACAGTGAGAGGGAGAGAGAGAGCACAAGAGAGAGACAGTGAGAGGGAGCACAGAGAGAGAGTACATTGAGAGAGAGAGAGAGCACAGTGATAGAGAGAAAGAGAGAGAGCACAGTGAGTGAGAGAGAGAGAGTGAGAGAGCGAGAGAGAGAGCACAGAGAGAGAGAGAGCATAGAGAGAGAGAGCAAAAAGTGAGAGAGAGAGACAGAGGGAGAGATGGAGAGTAAATAGTGAGAGAGAGAGAGAGAGAGAGAGCACAGAGAGTGTGAGAGAGAGCACAGTGAGAGAGAGAGAGAAAGAGAGAACACAGTGAGAGAGAGCACAGTGAGAGAGAGAGAGAGAGAAAGAGCACAGTGCGAGAGAGAAAGAAAGAGAGAGAGAGAGCACAGTAAGAGAGAGAGAGAGAGAGAGAGAACAGTAAGAGAGAGAGAGAGAGCACAGTAAGTGAAAGAGAGAGAGAGATATTGCACCAGTGAGAGAAAGAGAGAGAGAGAGAGAGATAGAGCACAGTTTGAGTGAGTGAGAGCACAGTGAGGGGGCACAGTGAGAGAGAGAGCACCGTGAGAGAGAGAGAGAGAGAGCACCGTGAGAGAGAGAGAGCGAGCGAGAGGGCACAGTGAAAGAGAGAGAGAGAGCACAGAGAGAGAGAGGGAGCACAGTGAGAGTGAGAGCGATCACAAGAGAGAGAGAGAGAGCACAGTGATAGAGAGAGAGAGAGCACAGTGATAGAGAGAGAGAGAGAAAGAGAGCACAGTAATAGAAAGAGAGAGAGAGAAAGAGAGAGAGCACAGTGAGTGAGAGAGAGAGAGAGTGAACAGTGAGAGAGAGAGAGAGGGAGAGAGAGAGAGCACAGTGAGAGAGAGCAAGAGAGAGAGAGAGCAATGAGAGAGCGAGAGAGAGAGAGAGCATAGAGAGAGCAAAATGTGAGAGAGACAGAGGGAGAGGTGGAGAGAAAACACAGTGAGAGAGAGAGAAATAGAGCACAGTGAGAGAGAGAGAGAGCACAGAGAGTGTGAGAGAGAGCACAGTGAGAGAGAGAGAGAAAGAGAGAACACAGTGAGAGAGAGAGCACAGTGAGAGAGAGAGAGAGAGAAAGAGCACAGTGAGAGAGAGAGAGAGTGAGCACAGTGAGAGAGAGAGAGAGAGAGAGAGAGAGAGCACAGTAAGTGAAAGAGAGAGAGAGATATTGCACATTGAGAGAAAGAGAGAGAGAGAGATAGAGCACAGTTTGAGTGAGTGAGAGCACAGTGAGGGGGCACAGTGAGAGCGAGAGCACCGTGAGAGAGAGAGAGAGAAAGAGCACAGTGAGAGAGAGAGAGAAAGAGAGAGAGAGAGCACAGTAAGAGAGAGAGAGAGCACAGTAAGTGAAAGAGAGAGAGAGATATTGCACAGTAAGAGAAAGAGAGATAGAGTACAGTTTGAGTGAGTGAGAGCACAGTGAGGGGGCACAGTGAGAGAGAGAACACAGTGAGAGAGAGAGCACCGTGAGAGAGAGAGAGAGAGAGAGCACCGTGAGAGAGAGAGAGTGAGCGAGAGGGCACAGTGAAAGAGAGAGAGAGAGCACAGAGAGAGAGAGGGAGCACAGTGAGAGTGAGAGCGATCACAAGAGAGAGAGAGAGAGAGAGAGAGAGCACAGTGATAGCGAGAGAGAGAGAGAGAGCACAGTAATAGAGAGAGAGAGCACAAGAGAGAGACAGTGGGAGGGAGCACAGAGAGAGGGCACATTGAGAGAGAGAGAGAGCACAGTGAGTGAGAGAGAGAGAGAGTGCACAGTGAGAGAGAGAGAGGGAGAGAGAGGGCACAGTGAGAGAGAGAGAGCAAGAGAGAGAGAGAGCAATGAGAGAGCGAGAGAGAGAGAGAGCACAGAGAGAGAGAGAGAGCATAGAGAGAGAGAGCAAAATGTGAGAGAGAGAGACAGAGGGAGAGATGGAGAGAAAACACAGTGAGAGAGAGAGAAACAGAGCACAGTGAGAGAGAGAGAGAGAGAGAGAGCACAGAGAGAGAGATAGAGCATAGAGAGGGAGAGCAAAATGTGAGAGAGAGAGACAGAGGGAGAGATGGAGAGAAAACACAGTGAGAGAGAGAGAAACAGAGCACAGTGAGAGAGAGAGAGAGAAAGAGCACAGTGAGAGAGAGAGAGAAAGAGAGAGAGAGAGCACAGTAAGAGAGAAAGAGAGAGAGAGAGCACAGTAAGAGAGAGAGAGAGAGCACAGTAAGAGAGAGAGAGAGAGAGAGAGAGAGCACAGTAAGAGAAAGAGAGAGAGAGATATTGCACAGTGAGAGAAAGAGAGAGAGAGAGGGAGATAGAGCACAGTTTGAGTGAGTGAGAGCATAGTGAGGGGGCACAGTGAGAGAGAGAACACAGTGAGAGAGAGAGCACCGTGAGAGAGAGAGAGAGAGAGAGAGAGCACCGTGAGAGAGAGAGAGCGAGCGAGAGGGCACAGTGAAAGAGAGAGAGAGAGAGCACAGAGAGAGGGAGCACAGTGAGAGTGAGAGCGATCACAAGAGAGAGAGAGAGAGAGAGAGAGAGCACAGTGATAGCGAGAGAGAGAGACAGAGAGCACAGTGAGTGAGAGAGAGAGAGAGTGCACAGTGAGAGAGAGAGTGCACAGTGAGAGAGAGAGTGCACAGTGAGAGAGAGAGAGGGAGAGAGAGAGAGCAAAGTAAGAGAGAGAGAGAGCAAGATAGAGAGAGAGAGAGCACAGTGAGAGAGAGAGAGAGAGAGTGAGGTGTGATAATGTGATATATTCGAAGAGCACAAGCACACACGGCTTCCAACATGGCAGGCAGCTCTCTCGGAAGTCTCCGGAATCTGCCTGGTTCTGTTTATGATTAACTCTGCAGTTGCAGTACACAATACGTCCACATCCACTGTGTGGAGCTACAAACATTACAAGCTTACAGTCATTACACTTCTCCCTCCTTAATGAAGAAGTTATTATGACAAACATCATACATAACTTTCATGTTTATACATAACACAAGATATAAACTTTTTTACTCCATATTTACAAATTTAACTTTACCACTTGTTTTTTGTTTTGAAGAGGATACCTTAGCTATCGAACAGAACCTTCCAAACCTGGTGCCGATTTCACACTCATTCGAGGCTCATCCTGAGGAACGTTTTCCTGCTTGGAATTTCCTTGATTTTCCTCGGGTGGGCAAAAATTTGGCAGATGGAGTACAATGTGGGAAAATGTGAGATTATCCACTTTAGCAGAAAAAATAGAAAAGTAAATTATACTTTAAATGGAGAAAAATTGCAAAGTGCTGCAGTACAGAGGGACCTGGGGTCCTTGTGCATGAAACACAAAAAGTTAGTATGCAGGTACAGCAAGTGATCAGGAAGGCAAATGGAATGTTGGCCTTTATTGCAAGGGGGATAGAGTATAAAAGCAGAGAAGTCCTGTTACAACTGTACAGGGTATTGGTGAGGCCACCTGGAGTACTGCGTACAGTTTTGGTCTCCGTATTTAAGGAAGGATATACTTGCATTGGAGGCTGTTCAGACAAGGTTCACTCGGTTGATTCTGGAGATGAGGGGGTTGACTTAGGAGGAAAGGTTGAGTAGGTTGGGCCTATATACATTGGAGTTCAGAAGAATGAGAGGTGATCTTATTGAAACATATAAGATAATGACAGGGCTTGACAAGGTGGATGCAGAGAGGATTTTTCCACTCATAGGGGAAATTAAAACGAGGGGACATAGTCTCAGAATAAGGGTCCCCCCATTTAAAACTGAGATGAGGAGGAATTTCTTCTCTCAGATGGTTGTAAATCTGTGGAATTCTCTGCCCAGAGAGCTGTGGAGGCTGGGTCATTGAATACATTTAAGGCGGAGATCTTCCTCGGTGGTCCCTCCTATCGGGGATGACTTGCTTCCACACCACACAAGAGTCCACAGGTGTTTCAATGAGGACCTGATATTCCAGATCGCAAATTACATGTTGAAGTGTGGAAGATGCCTGTGCCTGGATTTTTTTTTAATGTATGGTGGCTGTTGCACACCAGCCAACACACGGGCTTGACAGACAGATTTTTGAGCGATAAGGGAGTAAGGGGTTATGGGGAGTGGGCAGGGAAGTGGAGCTGAGTCCATGATCAGATCAGCCATGATCTTATGAAATGGCAGAGCAGGCTCGAGGGGCCAAATGGCCGACCCCTGCTCCTATTTCTTATGTTCTTATCAGAAAATGACCCCGAGCCATCGTGTCTCGTGTTCCCGCTCCGTCGCGCCAACCCCTTACCGCCTCGCGCCAACCTCTTACCGCCTCGCGCCAACCCCTTATCGCCTTGCGCCAACCCCTTACCGCCTCGCGCCAACCTCTTACTGCCTCGCGCCAACCCTTATCGCCTCGCGCCAACCCCTTACCGCCCCACGAGCGAAATTGCCCCACAGGAGTGGAGCCTCTGCCACTCGGTGTTCTGACGGCGTTTCGCGGCCGGAAGCTGCCAGTGGCTGGGCGCCATGTCTGCTCTTCAAGGGGAGAGCGTTCCGCCGCAGCCGCCATTTTATTTTAATTGTTGCCCGACTCTAAAGTCAGCCCAACAATGGCGGTCACGGGTTCGGCCGGGCTGCTGGACCGCTGGCTCTACCATTAGCCTCACAGAAATGGGAGCCAGTGGGCTACACGAAAGTGGCTGCAGCGGCCCTCCCCTTTAACTGAGGGGGAGAGATGTTGCTACGTGTCAACACGACGCGGCACGTTCGTGTCGTACTGACGTCATCAGCGTGGCGCTGACATGCTCAACGCTGCACTAACGCCCAGCTCCCGCCGCACTTCCGCCCCTCAGCCACTTCAAACACCGCCACAACGGATTAAAACACAAAAATGGGCAATTTCTCTCTATTCCCCACCCCATGGCTTGGGCAGAGAATATTCATTTCATTTGTATTATTCGCCCCATTTGGGGCGGCCTTTGTGTTTAGTACTTGTGTGTTTCTTGTTAAACTTGAGTAAATTTTTGTCTTTTTTCTCTCTCTAATTTAGGTCAGTGGGTTAAACTAAACTTTAGATCATCGTCTATTAAATAGAGGCATGACAGGGCACCTCAGTCCCGTTGAAGGCACATCATGTGGGAAGTCCAGGATGCATCGCGTCCCGGATACAAACACACGTGCAGAAAGTGTCGTCGGCTGGAGGAGCTCGAGCTCCGGGTTTCGGAGCTTGAGCAGTAGCTGACATCACTGCGGTGTATCCGTGATGGACAGCACATTGCAGGAGGTGGTCACTCTGCAGCTTAAGAATTTGCAGGCAGAGAGGGAATGGGTGACTGCCAAATAGACAAGGTGCACCAGGCAGGTAGTGCAGGAGTCCTCCGAGTGTAACGCGCTCTCCAACCAGTATTCTGTTCTGAGTACTGGTGGGGGCGATGGTTACTCTGGGAATACAGCCAGAGCCAAGTCCGCAGCACCACGGGTGGCTCAGCTGTACAGGGGGAGGGGGAGGAGGAAGGTCAGAAAAGCAACAGTGAGAGGAGATTGAATAGTTCAGGGAGCAGACAGAAGTTTCTGCGACCGCAAACGTGACTCCAAGATGGTGTGTTGCCTCCCTGGTGCCAGGGTCAAGGATGTCACTGAGCGACTGCAGGGCATTCTGGGGGGAGAGAGTGAACAGCCAGAGGTCGTAGTCCATATCGGGACCAATGACGTAGGTAGAAAGAGGGATGAGGTCCTGCAGGCAGTGTTTAGGGAGCTAGGAAAGAGATTAATAAGCAGGACCTCAAAGGTAGTAATCTCCGGATTACTCCTGGTACCACGAGCTAGTGAGTACAGAAATAGGAGGATAGAGCAGATGGACGTGTGGCTGGAGAGATGGTGCAGGAGGGAGGGGTTTAGATTCCTGGAGTGTTGGGACCAGTTCTGGGGTGGGTGGACCAGTACAAGCCGGATGGGCAAGGGGATGGGAATCTGAGCATAGATTCAGAGGGAGAGAAGCAAAGCTAGAAATGGCAGGCAGTAAATTAGTCAGTAAATTGAGTTTGGAAGGCATAGGAAACAATGGCTGGAAAATAGACAACAAGGGAGTTTGACCGTACTAAATGGTATATACAACATTGCAAGGAGTGGTGTACAACACTGCAAGGAGTCTGGGGAACAAGGCAGATGAGCTGAGGGTACAGATAGACACGTGAAAGTATGATATCATAGCTATTACTGAAAGAAGGGCAGGTATGGCAGCTCAACATTCCTGGTTACTGGATTTTCAGACAGGATAGAGAGGGGGGTAAAAAAGGAGGTGGGGTCGCAATATTGATTAAAGAAACAATTACATCTGTGAGGGATGATATGTTAGAAGGATCATCAAATGAGGTCATATGGGTTGAACCGGAGAACAAAAAATGGGCGATCACACTGCTGGGAGTGTACTATAGACCCCCAATCAGAGGGAGATAGAAGAGCAAATATGTAGGCACATTTCTCAGAAGTGCAAAAACTATAGGGCAATAATAGTAGGGGATTTCAACGAAAATTAGTGTGAAAGGTATAGAGGGTGCAGAATTATTCAAATGCATTCAGGAGAACTTTCTTAGCCTGTATGTAGCAAGCCCAACAAGGGAGGGGGCGATTCTGGACTTAGTTTTAGGGAATGAAGCTGAGCAGGTGGAAGGAGTATCAGTGGGAGAGCATTTTGGTGCTAGTGATCATAATTCAGTTAGATTTAGGGTAGTTATGGAAAAGGACAAAGATAGACCAGGAATAAAAGTTCTCAATTGGGGAAAGGCTAATTTTTCTAAGCCGAGATGTGATTTAGCAAAAGTGGACTGGAAACAGCTACTTGAAGATAAATCAGTTTCAGAGAATTCAAGGAGGAGATAGTGAAGGTTCAGAGCAAATATGTTCCCACAAAGAAAAAGGGTGGGACTCCCAAATCTAGAGGTCCCTGGATGTTAATGGGCAGACAGAGTAGGATAAGGCAAAAAAGGGAGACTTATGGCAGGTAGCGAGAGCTAAATACTGCAGAAAGATAGAGGAGTATAGAAAGTGCAGGAGTGAAATTAAAAAGGAAATTAGGAAAGCAAAGAGGAAGGCATGAACAATTCGATGAGATAAACATAGTGAGAGAGGAAGTATTAAGGGGCTTAGCAGCTTTGAAAGTGGATAAATCCCCAGGCCTGGATGAAATGTATCCCAGGCTGTTAAGATAAGCAAAAGAGGAAAGAGCAGAGGCTCTGACCATCATTTCTTCATCCTCTTTGGCCACAGGAATGGCGCTGGAGAACTGAAGGACTGATAATGTTGCACCTTTGTTTAAAAAGGGAGAAATGGATAGACTGGGTAATTACAGGCAAGTTAGCCTAACCTCGGTACTGGGCAAATTGTTGGAAAAAAAATCTGAGGGACAATATTAATCATCATTCAGAAAGATATGGATTAATCAAGGACAGTCAGCATGGATTTGTTGATGTAGTCTACATGGATTTTAGCAAAGGTCCCACATGGCAGACTGATGAAAAAAGTCCATGGGATCCAGGGTAAAGTGGCAAGTTGGATCCAAAATTGGCTCAGAGGCAGGAAGCAAAGGGTAATGGTCGATGGGTGTTTTTGCGACTGGAAGGCTGTTTCCAGTGGGGTTCTGCAGGGCTCAGTACTAGGTCCCTTGCTTTTTCTGGTATACATCAATGATCAAGACTTGAATATAGGAGGTATGATTAAGAAGTTTGCAGACGATACTAAAATCGGTGGTTGATAATGAAGAAGAAAGCTGTAGACTGCAGGAAGATATCAATGAACTGGTCAGATGGGCAGAACAGTGGCAAATGGAATTCAATCCAGAGAAGTATGAGGTAATGCATTTGGGGAGGTCTAACAAGGCAAGGGAATACATATTAAATGGCAGGATACTGAGAAGTGTAGAGGAACAAAGGGACCTTAGAGTGCAGGTCCACAGATCCCTGAAGGTAGCAGGCCAGGTAGATAAGGTGGTTAAGAAGGCATACGGGATACTTGCCTTTATTAGCCGAGGCATAGAATACAAGAGCAGGGTGGTTATGCTTGAACTGTATAAAACACTAGTTAGGCCACAGCTGGAGTACTGCGTGAAGTTCTGGTCACCACATTACAGGAAGGATGTGATTGCACTGGAAAGGGTACAGAGGAGATTTACAAGGATGTTGCCTGGACTGGAGAATTGTAGTTATGAGGAAAGGTTGGATAGGCTGGGTTTGTTTTCTTTGAAAAAGAGGAGGCTGAGGGGAGACCTGATTGAGGTGTATAAAATTATGAGGGGCCTGGATAGAGTGGATAGGCAGGACCAATTCACTTAGAGAGGGTCAATAACCAGGGGGCATAGATTTAAAGTAAGTGGTAGAAGGTTTAGAGGAGATATGAGGGGGAAATTTCTTCACCCAGAGGGTGGTGGGGGTCTGGAACTCACGGCCTGGAAGGCTGGTAGAGGCAGAAACCCTCACCACATTTAAAAAGTACTTGGATGTGCACCTGAAGTACCGTAACCTGCAGGGCTATGGACCAAGAGCTGGAAAGTTGAATTAGGCTCGTAGCTCTTTGACAGCTGGTGCGGGCCGAAATGGCCTCCTTTCGTGCTGTAAATTTCTATGATTCTATGATCCCCAATCCTTCAGTGTCTGTTACTCCATTTCCAATCCTTCACCCTGTTGGTCCCTGTATCTCCAATTCTTTGATGTGTCTATCTCTTCATTTCTTTCCCTTCACTTTGTTTGTCCCTTCATCTCCAATCTTTCAGTCTCAATCCCCATGGGCTAGAACCTCCACTTTTGTGCTTATCACCCAAAAATGGGCGTTATTTCCAGTGTGGGCATTAAAAAAGGGATTTCAGATCGCCGGCTTCTCGCCCATTCTCAAAACACATAGTTTCCAATTTTGAAAATCGTTACCACGAACGACATCAAATGGGCGGTAGCATTAAATTTTTTGACCTTCTGCCGTAAAGTGTCGCCGTCCTTAGCAATGGTATGGCAACGCTCGATTCCCGCGATTCAGGAGGTCAAGGGTCATCATGATATGCGCAGAAAAGGAGACAGAGAGAGAGGGAGTTCAGAGGCACTGAACTCCCTCTCTCTCTGTGTGTGGCTGTGGTGTGTGCTTGTCTGGCTGTTGTGGGAGGCACAAGGGAGATTCACCAGCAGCAAAAATCCTACTAAGCACCAAGAACATAATTGGCACCGAGATTTTGTCCAAAAAATAAGATATAACATGGAAGGGACAGAGGAGGCCCTGGAGCTGTTAACCAGGAACACTGGTGGCAGAGGGTCCTGGAGCGCGGCACTGCACCCCATGGTGATGCACCCCCATTGCCAACCACACCAGAGCCAGCAGCAATATCTTGCATGTGGCTCGGAGCACATTCCCACCTCGGGACCGTCCTCTCCCGTATCCGTCCAAGCAGCGCTTCGGTCGTCACCGCCCCCCCTCTCCCCCCAATGAAACATCCCCTGAGGAACTCCTTGGCCAGGCGGCTTGGAGTCAGGAGGGGAAGGGGAAGGAGTAGAGGTGGGGAGGAGAAGCAGGGGGGAGAGAAGGGTTGGTTTGTACAGAAATACTTATGATTTCAGATTAATGTTGTGTTTAAATGTTTTTTATTTGACAAAACCTTGCAGCACATTGGCTCAGATAGCTGCACCATTACACGCTGGTGATTCCTTAACATCAAAGGGTATAATCACACTGAACATCAATCAACTTAAACTTTATAACTGTCACCAAAGTGATGCCCACCATTGATGTATGACCTACACACCCAGCAGTGTGTCAGCCTTGTAAATAACACCAACGTTCTTTCAGGCAAAACGATCATTGATGAGCTCCTGATGTAAGGCTCTTGCAGCTATCATGCCACAATGGGCCCTTTCATGCAGTCTACAGGGGGACGGGGGCATGGCTTCAGCATCAACCTGATTGTCTGGGCCGATGTTAGCGTCAGCCTCCTCGTCCTCCTCTTCCTACCTCTGCTGAGGTGGATTGTCAGACTCATCAGGCAATTCTTGTCCCCTCCTGATAGCCAAGTTGTGCAGCATGGAGCACACCATCATGAATTGAGCTATCTGCTCAGGGTGATATTGGAGCTCGCCTCCTGAGTGGTCCAGGCATCTGAAGCGCTGCTTCAGCACTCCAATGGTTTTCTCAATGATATTACGAATTGCTCTGTGGCTCTCTTTGTATCGTCTCTCGGCCTCGGTGTGGGTTTCACGCAGGGGGGTCATCAGTCAGGTGGCGAGGCCATATCTTTTATCACCAAACATCCAGCATTGACCTTGTGGCTGATTGTTAAACAAGTCAGATACAGCGCTCTCACACAGGATGTGAGCATCATGGATGTTGCCCGGAAATTGAGCATTCACTGCCATAATAATTTGCTGGTGGTCGACAACCAGTTGCACATTCAGGGAGTGGAATCCCTTGCAGTTCCTGAAAACCTCTGCATCCTGAAAAGGTGCCCACATCACGATGTGCGTACAATCTATTGCTCCCTGCATCTTGGGGAAGTTTGCAATTCTGGAGCCCTCTCACTCTGTGCCTCCCAGGTCATAGGGAAGCTGATCAAGTCTATCCTGCACGCGTACATGGCTTCAGTGACCTGTTTAATGCAGCGATGTGTGGCACGCTGAGAAAGTCCGCAAATGTCTCCAGCTGTGGCCTGAAAAGAACACGAGGCGTAGAACGACAGTGCCGCGGTGACTTTGACCTCGACAGACAGTGCAGTACTGATGGTGCTGGCAGGCTGCAGATTTCCCCTTATCAGCTGGCATACCTCAGTGATAACCTCTTTTTCGAAGCGCAGTTTCCGAAGGCAGGTGGTGTCGGGCAAGTTGAGGTCAGAATGTTTCTCCTTGTACTTGCGGGGGGTGTAACGTCTGGTCCTCCTCATCAGTCTGTCACTTCGTACATTGGGCACATAATGCAGTGCAAGGTTCCTTCAGCGATCTCGAGTCTGCTGCATGTATTTGGTCACCAAGAGAGGGGAGAAAAGACAGGCCCCATTGCAGTAGCTCTCTGTCTGCCACCGATTGTACACAAACAAGGAATGTTGCAACGAACACACCTCTTCAATTCTAATCGGTCACTGTATGGTCAAGACATTCTCGGAGATGTTCACATCAACTCCAATGACCTGCAGAGTACCTCCGAACTCCGCCGAGGTTGAAGCATAGCAGCCTTTTAAAGGACACGACATGTGATCTACAACATGGTGTCCATAACGCTGTGATTTGTCCCGGTTAGTTTGAGCGAGCGATATTGTGGGCGATATGTGTGCGAGGTGGTGACATTGATGGTGGGCGATCTCCATGGCTGCTAGTTCGGGTAAAAATGCTCTTTACGACAAAAAACAGTCACTGGCCGTTAATATTGGATCTCGGCATTAATTCCGTGCGGAAAGTAATGTTGGGCGATAATATGGGCATTGAATTCGTCCATTCTGTTGATTCCACCCCAAAAAAAGTGCGTGAGCGGTAATATTCTTTCCCAGCGTTAAGTACATGGGGAAAGTAACTCTTGGCGCTAAGTTTTTGAAAATTGCCCGCTATTTTCCATTTTTGTACCAAAATGGGCGATATATGGGGGTTATACGTCATTTCAGCGGTAAAATGGGCATTAAGTGGGCGTTAAGCATGCAAAGAAAGTGGAGGTTCCAGCCCCATATCTTCAATCTTTCACTGTGTCAATTCCTCCATCTGTAATCCTTCGCTGTCTCTATCCCTCTATCTCTAAACTTTTACTCTCGGTCTCACAATCTAATCATTCACTGTGTCTCTCCCTCCATCTCCAATCCTTCAGTGTCAATCCCTCCATTTTCAATTCTTCGCTGTATCTACCTCTCTAATTCCAATTCTTCAGTCTCAGTCCCTCCATCTCCAATCCTTCACTCTATATCCCTCCATTTCCAATCTTTCACGGTATCTATCCTTCTTTCTCAAATCTGTTACTCTATCTATCCCTCCTTCTCCAATGCCTCACAGACTCCGGATCCCATGAAGTCTCAGGGCTTCAGGTCGAGCATGGGCAAGGAAAGCTCCTGCTGATTATCACCTACTGCCTTCCCTCAGCTGATGAATCAGTATTCCTCCATGTTGAACACCACTTGGAAAAAGCAGTGAGGGTAGCACGGGCACAGAATGTACTCTGGGTGGGGGACTTCAATGTCCCAGTAGCACCACTACTGACCAAGCTGGCTGAGTCCTGAAGGAAAGAGCTGCCAGACTGGGCCTGCAGCAGGTGGTGAGACAACCTACATGAGGGAAAAACCTACTTGACCTCGTCCTCACCAATCTAGCTATTCCAGGTGCATCTGTCCATGACAGTATTTGTAGCAGTGACCACCGCACAGTCATTGTGGAGACAAAGTCCTGTCTTCACACTGAGGACACCCTCCATCGTGTTGTGTGGCACTACCACCGTGCTAAATGGGATAGATTCAGAACAGATCTAGCAGCTCAAAACTGGGCATCCATGAGGCACTGTGGACCATCAGCAGCAGCAGAATTATACTCCACCACAATCTGTAACCTCATGGCCCGACATATCCCACTCTACCATTACCATCAGGCCAGGGGACCAACCCTGGTTCAATGAGGAGTGCAGAAGAGCATGCCAGGAACGGCACCAGGTGTACCTGAAAATGAGGTGCCAACCTGGGGAAGCTGCAACACAGGACTACATGCATGCTACACAGCGGAAGCAGCATGTTATAGACAGAGTTAGGAGATCCCAAAACCAACGGATCAGATCAAAGCTCTGCAGTCCTGCCACATCCAGTTGTGAATGATAGTGGACAATTAAACAACTAACGGGAGGAGGAGGCTCTATGAATATCCCCATCCTCAATGATGGTGCAGCCCAGCACGTGAGTGCAAAAGACAAGGTTGAAGGGCTTGTAACTACCTTCAGCCAGAAGTGCCGAGTGGATGATCCATATCGGCCTCCTCCTGAGGTCCCCACCATCACAGAAGCCTGTCTTCAGCCAATTCGATTCACTCCACGTGATATCAAGAAATGGCTGAGTGCACTGGATACAGCAAAGGCTATGGGCCCCGACATCCCGGCTGTTGTGCTGAAGACTTGTGCTCCAGAACTATCTGCGTCTCTAGCCCAGCTGTTCCAGTACAGCTACAACACTGGCATCTACCCGACAACGTGGACAACTGCCCAGGTATGTCCACAAAAATCAGAACAATTATATTATGGGCTAGAAATTGAACTTTTGGCAATTTTTAAAGGGGTAAAATTGCCAACAAAATGCGCCCGACGGTAAAGATCGGCATTGCACGCGGATTCGCGGTGGAAACCGCAGTCCTCGCCAACTTTAGTCCGAGGCTGATTACCGCTAAAAAGACAGGCCCTGGGAGGGAGGAAAACACACACAAAAAATCGCAAGAAACAAAAAATCAAAAATCACATAACATTTACAAGACCCTTAACTAAGTAATCACAGCAAAAGAATTACAAAAAAACTTTAATTTACCTTTTCTGCAGGTCTTTGTACTCACTGCTGTTTCTGGCGCTGGCCGGTTTTATTCGTGCAGAATACGGGTGCGCCGAGCGGCCAATTTAAAACAATATCGCGTTTTTTGGAGTTGCATGACAGCAGTCCGTATTTCAAAACCGCCGGTGCACAACTTTGGACAATGTAACGTGAAAAAAGGCAAAATATCGCCGAAAAACGGATGCAAGGCTGGGCACTTTCTAGCCCCATAATCCGGCCAATTACCGCCCCATCGGCCTAATCTTAATCATCAGCAAAGTGATGGAAGGTATGGACAGTGCTGTCAAGCGGCACTTACTCACCAATAACCTGCTCACCGATGCCCAGTTTGGGTTCCACCAGAACCACTCGGCTCCAGACCTCATTACAGCCTTGGTCCAAACATGGACACAGGAGCTGAATTCCAGAGTTGAGGTGAGAGTGACTGACCTTGACATCAAGGCAGCATTTGACCGAGTGTGGCATCAAGGAACCCTAGTAAAACTGAAGTCAATGGGAATCAGGGGGAAACTCTCCACTGGCTGGAGTCATGCCCAGCACAAAGGAAGATGGTTGTGGTTGTTGGAGGTCAATCATCTCAGCCCCAGGACATCGCTGCAGGAGTTCCTCAGGGCAGTGTCCTAGGCCCAACCATCTTCAGCTGCTTCATTGACTTTGCCTCCATCATATCCAGAACTCAGTCACCGCGCCCCCACCCCCCCACCTCCCCCCGCCCAGAGGAAAGCACAGGATGGGGAGGGTGTGACTGGTAGGGAGCTGGGTAGCAGGGACTTGGGAGAGCTGTGAAGGAGGCCCTGCTGACACTGGTCCTGACCAACAGGTACGATGTACTGCCTACCAGTGAAGACAAGGAGAAAGACTGGGGGGATGGCAGCCACAATGCAGACCAAGGCACCAGTAACCTGCTCACCAATGCCCAGTTTGGGTTCTGCCAGGACCACTGGGCTCTAGACCTCATTACAGACTTGGTACATACATGGACAAGGGAGTGGTGTAGCACCAGCTTTCTGGCCATTTTTATGAACAATACTTTGTATCCTCAGATCCAAAACCTCCAAGAAAGAACTATACTGTTTGGCAAGCTTGTGGGGGTAGCTTAGGGCGTGAGATTGAGTGGCAGGAGTTCGAGCCAGGCTAACCTGACTAAATATGCAAACGGACATTTCACCCTGACAGGCTGGGTGGAAGGGGACCCAGTCCGATTCATGTCATCACCATCTGCAGTGATTACTGGGAACAATACTCCGAGAGGTAACTCAGAGACACTATGCCTTCGCATTGTTAAATCACAGTCACGACTCAGTCCCAACCCAAACTGGTGCAAGGTAGGAAATGGCCGGCCCATTGTCTTCCAGGAGATAAGCCAGTTAATCAAGATCGGTTTGAGATCGAAACCTATTACCTGCTAATAGGGGCCATCCAACTCAGGAAACGACAGACATCCGATAATCAGCACCCAATGTCTCTCCAGATGCAAGGCCTGGGAGCGGGAAAACGAACTATCATTTATCACAAAGATTTCAAAGGCTACGAGCCACTCCAAGGCCACGGGGGGTGGGCGGAGGGGGGGGAGGTCAAGACAGATAGGAACATAGGAACATAGGAATTAGGAACAGGAGTAGGCCACCTAGCACCTCGAGCCTGCTCCGCCATTCAATAAGATCATGGCTGATCTGGTCGTGGACTCAGCTCCACTTACCCGCCCTCTCCCCGTAACCCTTAATTCCCTTATTGCTTAAAAATCTATCTATCTTTGACTTGAAAACATTCAATGAGCCAGCCTCAACTGCTTCCTTGGGCAGAGAATTCCACAGATTCACAACCCTCTGGGAGAAGAAATTATTTTTCAACTCGGTTTTAAATTGGCTCCTCCATATTTTGAGGCTGTGCCCCCTCGTTCAAGTCTCCCCCACCAATGGAAACAACCTCTCTGCCTCTATCTTGTCTATCCCTTTCATGATTTTAAATGTTTCTATAAGATCACCCCTCATCCTTCTGAACTCCAAGGAGTAAAGACCCAGTCTACTCAATCTATCATCATAAGGTAACCCCCTCATTTCTCGAATCAGCCTAGTGAATCGTCTCTGTACCCCTTCCAAAGCTAGTATATCCTTCCTTAAGTAAGGTGACCAAAACTGCACGCAGTACTCCAGGTGCGGCCTTACCAATACCATATACAGTTGCAGCAACACCTCCCTGCTTTTGTACTCCATCCCTTTCGCAATGAAGGCCAACATTCCATTTGCCTTCCTGTTACCTGCTGCACCTGCAAACTAACCTTTTGGGATTCATGCACAAGGACCCCCAGGTCCCTCTGCACCACAGCATGTTGTAATTTCTCCCCATTCAAATAATATTCCCTTTTACTGTTTTTTTTCCCAAGGTGGATGACCTCACACTTTCCGACATTGTATTCCATCTGCCAAACCTTAGCCCATTCGCTTAACCTATCCAAATCTCCTTGTAGCCTCTCTGAGTCCTCTACACAACCCGCTTTCCCATTAATCTTAGTGTCATCTGCAAATTTTGTTGCACTACACTCTGTCCCCTCCTCTGGGTCATTTATGTATATTGTAAACAGTTGTGGTCCCAGCACTGATCCCTGTGGCACACCACTAACCACTGATTTCCAACCGGAAAAGGACCCATTTATCCCGACTCTCTGCTTTCTGTTCGCCAGCCAATTCTCTATCCATGCTAATACATTTCCTCTGACTTCGCGTACCTTTATCTTCTGCAGTAACCTTTTGTGTGGCACCTTATCGAATGCCTTTTGGAAATCTAAATACACCACATCCATCGGTACACCTCTATCCACCATGCTCGTTATATCGTCAAAGAATTCCAGTAAGTTAGTTAAACATGATTTCCCTTTCATGAATCCATGCTGCGTCTGCTTGATTGCACTATTCCTATCCAGATGTCCCGCTATTTCTTCCTTAATGATAGTTTAACATCTGTAGTGGGGAAAATGCTTGAAACTAACATCACCTGAGTCAATCCATCGGTCAGTATTGGCGGGAGGAAACATGATGGGTTTTGAGGATATCGGGAGCCGTGTTGCAACGGTTCGAAGCTCTCTTCATTCAACGAAACACCGCCAAAAGCTGAGCGCTGCTCTTCAACCCTCACCAACGGACCTCGGCTCAAACTGAACCTTCGATACTGTGATGGCGGTCCGGAACCAGGAGCGGGACGTACAGGAAGAAACTGCAGGCAAGACAACGGGTAATCAGGGTGAGCATATTGCCTGTGCCTACACATCCACAAGACCACTCAGCTGTTTGAGGGGGTGATTGTAAGTCCCAACCAAACCCAAGGGGTTTAGTGCTGGGAGGGATCCTGTGTTAGATTATTTCATGGGAGGATTCTTTTATTAAGCCGTGGTAACTTCACACGGCAGGGCTTATTGGACAAGCCAGGGTTGTACTGTTTTGCGGTTTATATGTGGTGTTGTTAATCTTATTAAACACAATACGGTTGAGCCCGAAAAACGTGTGTCCAAGACTGATCTGTCCATATAATCCCTATCGTCCAGAACTTGTAGTAGGAGGTGCATTTTCGGTACGCCTGAGAAAACCACCTAGTGAGGTGGGGGAGGGGTTTGGGGGGGAGCACAATAGAAATGTGACAGTGATAGGGGGCTCTATAATTAGGGAGATAGATAACATCCTCTGCAGCCACAAACACGAAGGGAGGTGGAGGAAGAAATATGCAGACAAATTAAGGAAATGAGTAAAAAACAGAGAATAATAATTATGGGGGGTTTCAACTACCCCAATATTAATTGGCCAGAAGAGGTAGATAAAGGGGATAAGGGAATGGAGTTCCTACAATGTGTACATGACTCCTTTCTAACCCAATATGTAAAAAAGCCCAACAAAGGAGGATTTGCTATTTAATCTAGTAATGGGGAATGAACCGGAGCAGAAAAGAGATGTAAAAGTAGGGGAACATCTAGGCAAATAGTGACCATAATATAATACACTTTAAGATGATAATTGAGAAGGACATAGGTATGACGAAGACCAGGGTAATAGATTGGAGAAAAGCCGATTTTGAGGGCTGAAAATAGAACTTGGGAAAATAAGATAGACAACAATATTGACAACAATGATGCAGAGCAGCAGTGGAAAACATTTAAAACCGTGTTCAATAGAGGCCAGGAAAAATATATTCTGCTAAAAAGCAAGATACCACTAATGAGACTCCATGGATGAATAAAGATAAGGGAACAATTGAGGGTAAGGAAAGAGGCATATATTAAGTACATAGATAGCAGGAGAGTGCATGACAAGAGAGAATACAAAGAGATTAGGAGAGAAACAATTAGGAAGGCAAAGAGAAACTATGAAATTAAATGATCAAGGAACATAAAAGAAAACAGTACAATATTTTACGGGCAGATAAATTTAAAAAAATGAATTTGGGATGGGAATAAGGCCATTAAGGGACGGACAGGATAATATCATAGGCAGAAATATTAAATCATTACCTTGCTTTATGTATTTACCAGTGAGACAGAACAGGTGGACATGGCATTGGATGATAAGATTGGAAATGATATAAGCACATTTAAAATAAAAAGAGGAGAAATATAAAATAAACTAATCAAATTCGAAGAGCATAAAAGCCCTGGTCCGGATGGATTACATCCACGCATTTTCAAAGAATCGAGGGAAGAGATAGCAGAGACATTACGAAACATATTTAATAATTTGTTAGAAAAAGGTGTAGTGCCAGAGGACTGGTGGATAGCTAACGTAATACCTATAATTAAGAAGGGGGATAGGACATGTCCAGGGAATTATAGACCAGTCAGTTTAACATCGGGGGTAGGGAAAATAATGGAATTCCTACTAAAGGAGAAACTATAATAACAAATAGTCAGCATGGACTTCAAAAGTGAAAGTCTTGCTTGACCAACCTCACTGAATTTCTTGAAGAGGTAAAAGAGAGAGTAGACAAAGGTAATGCAGTCGATGTATTGGGGCTGAAATTCATTTGCACACAAAAGCTGGCACACCAATGACTTTTTGGGGCCATCACCACTGACATTTGTTCGTCAGTGCCCCAATTGATATTCAGCCAAAAAAGTTTTAAAATGGGTTCCTGTGCTAACGAGCATCTCCAAACCGCACTTTGCAGCGGTGTGGCTGTGTTAATTGAAGCGGGATCCCCACGCAGCAATTCAGCATGCTGGTAATGTGCATCTAATGAGGCAGCTGCTCCCTGGCCTTCTTAAAGGTCAGGGTTCACAGCTCGGCCCTGAGGGGAAGGAGTGTACTTTGAGGATGGCTGGTGTTAGAGAGGCAAGGAGGGCAAGCTGCTTCACTGATGCAGAGCTGGAGACCCTTATGCAGGGGGTAACTGCTGTGTCCCAACGTGAGGAGACCAACTCGGGAGGTCGTGACTAATGTATGGAGGGAGATAGCAGGGGAGGTCTCAGGCACCTCCGTTCATCGGAGGACTCCCACCCAATGCAGGAAACAATTCCACGACATAATCCGTCTTATGAAAGTGAGTCCCTCTTTCATCAACTGCTGACCTTGCATCTGCGAGACTCTCCTTCAACATGCTCTTATTTCCCATCCTCACTGTTTAGTCACTCAAGCAGCATTTCATTGTTCACGCCTCTATACTCTATGTATGTTCTCGCAATGGAGGCTCCCTTTCTCACACTTACAGCTGCATGTCAGGGACATACACTTATTTCTGATGCGTCATCGAAGTGGTACTCACCAACCATGCTTTCTTTTGTAGGCCAAACTGTCTCTCAGTAGAATGGAGCACAGGAGGACAGGTGGTGGCGAGGCAGACACGCAGGTCCTCACACCTCTGGAGGGGAGGGCTGAGGCTCTGGTCGGTGGACATGGTGCGTTCCCTGTGGGCCAGGGTAGTGCGGAGGCTGATGTGGGTAAGTGATGGTCCTCCTTTAATGCGCTCTCTCCTTCACTACGCCAGCGCCTACTGTTCCTTACCTTCACGGAAGTCTGCGAGTTGCATTCTCCATGCCTTCATCCCCCATCTCCTCCTCAAGGCAGCCCTTCTCCCATTTATGCTGCAGCTGTCATGCCCCCCCTTGGGCAGCGAACCTGGCGATGCCGATGTGGGCAGTGAGGTCGCCCTTTAATGCTCTCTCCCTGAATGTGCCAACGCCTGCTGTGCCTTTCCTTCTCATCATCATAGGCAGTCCCTCGAAACGAGGATGACTTGCTTCCATGCCAAAAAAAAGGATGAGTTCACAGGTGTTTCGAATGAAGAACCCGAACTACATCCTGATGCCTGTACATGGAAGATGCCTGTGTGTGGATTTTTTTAAGTGGGGTGACCATTGCACACCAGCTACTACACGGACTTGACAGAGCTAGGTCTTGGTCCAGTGGCAAGGATTAACCAGGATGACTGGAGACCAGCCCTGCTGCACGGACCTAGTGCGCACACATATCGCAGTGTGGGCTGGCCCATGCTGCCCCTGGGCCCCTGGCCCTGAACACACGCCTCCCCTGTGCCCCAATCACATCCCTCCACAGTCTCTCACTGCTCCTGCTGTATCTGCCCACGCTCCAATCACCGACTTGGACCTTGCTGACGTCATTCTTCGCTGCCGTCACCTCCTGCACCAGCTCGCGCTGTACCTTGTAGTGGCATGCCTCCACGCTGCTCCCTGAGCCACACGCCGCTCCTTATGCAGGTACAGCAAGTGATCAGGAAGGCAAATGGAATGTTGGCCTTTATTGCAAGGGGGATGGAGAATAAAAGCAGAGAAGTCCTGCTACAACTGTACAAGGTATTGGTGAGACCACACCTGGAGTACTGCGTACAGTTTTGGTCTGGACTTGTCTCCATTCCCGTGCCAAGGGGATTGCTACACTAGACGGGAGGGGCAACATTTGGGGACATGGATTCTCCACCAATTCCCATTCCTCTCCTTTCTGGTGGATAATGGAGGGGCCACTGTGTGTAATTTGCAAGTCAGTAAGAATTGTCAGCAAGCTCTTTCTAATTGGAGATTTTATTCAGTTCAAACTTTCACATGCTATTGTAGATTTTGTACCAAAGATCAATTTAGGATTAACGTAAAAGTTCATAATTTTTTTGCAAACTAAATTTCTGTTGAGAGTCGCTGAATTAAAGGGACAGATAACACACAGCGTTTCCTTCTGGAAGTCTGCTAGTTGCAGGCTCCATGCGTCAATCCACCATCTCCCCCTCACGGCAGCCCTTCTCCCATTGATGCTGCAGGTGACAGACCGAGTGGCTGCACACCCAGCACAGTTGGCAGTCACGAGAGACGTCGCAGGCAGCTGGAGGCTTGCATCACACCCTCCTCCACATAAGGCCTGAAATCTCAAGTCACAGCAGTGAGGACTTTGAGGGTTCAAGCCCTGCTGCGAGCATCCACAGCACTCCATCATTTGGGGGCTGCCGCTGGGGAGGAAGAGGAAGAGGAGGTCACTGCTTCCACCCACATGCGCCAGCTCAGATACTGGGAGTGCACAGTGTGATATAGATGAGGTGGTACAGGGGTCTGCACTGGGTGTTGCACCAGGGCCTAGAGGGCTGCAGCATGGTGATGGGGCTAGGCAACCTCAGATGCCATCTCTCTGGGGGAGCGAGTCCACAGCGGAGTTCTGCCGAGGAGGACTCGGATGATGCCGTCGATGTTGCAGCTTATGAGAGAAGGCCATGCATTCCCAGATGTTGGGGGCACTGAGATTGCCAGAGAGCCTGTCGGAAGTGGTCAGGAGTGTGGCGGAGTCCACTTCTCGAATACTCGATAGCTCTGCGCACACCATGGAGCCCATCATTGCCAGTGTGCAGGCGATGGTGGACTCCCAGATTGTCCGTGCGGATCCAGCTGTGATGTCGCATGTCGTGGCCGATGTGGCAGCTGCCATTTCGGCACAGGCGCGAGTGAACGAGCGTATCGGTGCTGGATTGGAGAGGATGGCCGCGGCACTGGAAGTGCAGAATGCTCTTATGCACTCTGGGTAACAGGCCAAGGAGCACCTTAATGCTGCCATGGAGCATCAAACTGCTGCCATCACTGGTGGATTTGAGACTGTGGCTGCTCTCGTGCAGTCTCAGCTTGATGCCACCCGACACCAGCTCAGTGTTTTGTCCGTGGCTGGGTCTAACACGGGCCACGGGGGACGCTCCGGTCTTGAGCCACAGCACCAACCTGGCCTCCCTCAGCTTGGTGGTGGTGGTCATGTACCTGCTCCGGGGAGTGACATAGGCTCCTCAGACCAGGATCCTGATGACGTGCTCTCTCTGGATCACAACATTCCTGGCCCCAGACCTCCCACTCCTCCAGTGCCTCCGTGCATGGTTCCACCCGAGCCAAGCCAGACTGAACCCTCCCAGGAGAGTGCTGGCCAGTCTGCACCCTGCCCTTCCAGGACCAAAGGTGTTATAGGGCACCCAAGGACAGCTGTAGCTCCCAGTCAACAACCAGAGCAGCTTTCTCGGACCCATGATGCAGCCACAGGGTGACACTTGGGAGTAGTGTTGGGGTAGTCTCGCGTAAGAGGTGTTATAGCAAGATGCACAGAGTCAAAAATGATGAACTGTTTTGTGGTAGTATTTTTGGTTCTGTTGTGTTTTTGCACTGACTTGCATCATTTGATAAATCTTTATTTTTGGCACATATATCTGGCCACGTGGTTCATTTGGGAGTGGGCCATTCTGTGTGAAGGCCCTCATAGCAATGGCCATTGAAAGTGGGAGCTGAAGGGTCATGTGTGGATGGGCTTATCTGAAGCGATCAGCTATGAGGTGCAGTTGCACCTCCCTTGCAGGGTGGCGATGGGGGAGAGACGCCTCCTAGCTCTGAGGCAACGGGGATCCTCCTCCTCCTCATCATCATCAGGTGGTACTGTTGGCTCAACCTCCAGCGGCTGTCCCCTCGTGAGGGCCAGGTTGTGCAGCATGCAGCAGAACACGATGAATAGAAACATAGAAACATAGAAAATAGGTGCAGGAGTAGGCCATTCGGCCCTTTGAGCCTGCACAACCATTCAATAAGATCATGGCTGATCATTCACCTCAGTACCCCTTTCCTGCTTTCTCTCCAGACCCCTTAATCTCTTTAGCCGTAAGGGCCATATCTAACTCCCTCTTGAATATATCCAATGAACTGGCATCAACAACTCTCTGCGGCAGGGAATTCCACAGGTTAACAATTCTCTGAATGAAGAAGTTTCTCCTCATCTAAATGGCTTACCCCTTATCCTTAGACTGTGTCCCCTGGTTCTGGACTTCCCCAACATCGGGAACATTCTTCCTGCATCTAACCTGTCCAGTCCCGTCAGAATCTTATACATTTCTATGAGATCCCCCCTCATCGTTCTAAACTCCAGTGAATAAAGGCCCAGTTGATCCAGTCTTTCCTCATATGACAGTCCAGCCATCCCGGGAATCAGTCTGGTGAACCTTCGCTGCGCTCCCTCAATAGCAAGAACGTCCTTCCTCAGATTAGGAGACCAAAACTGAACACAATATTCCAGGTGAGGCCTCACCAAGGCCCTGTACAACTGCAGTAAGACCTCCCTGCTCCTATACTCAAATACCCTAGATATGAAGGCCAACATACCATTTGCCTTCTTCACTGCCTGCTGTACCTGCGTGCCCACTTTCAGTGACTGATGAACCATGACACCCAGGTCTCATTGCACCTCCCCTTTTCCTAATCTGCCGCCATTCAGATAATGTTCTGCCTTCATGTTTTTGACCCCAAAATGGATAACCTCACATTTTTCCACATTATACTGCATCTGCCATGCATTTGCCCACTCACCTAACCTGTCCAAGTCACCCTGCAGCCTCTTAGCGTCCTCCTCACAGCTCACACCGCCACCCAGTTTAATGTCATCTGCAAACTTGGAGACATTACACTCAATTCCTTCATCTAAATTGTTAATGTATATTGTAAAGAGCTGTGGTCCCAGCACTGAGCCCTGCGGCACGCCACTAGTCACTGCCTGCCATTCTGAAAAGGAACAGTTTATCCCGACTCTCTGCTTCCTGTCTGCCAAGCAGTTCTCTATCCATGTCAATACATTACCCCCAATACCATGCGCTTTGATTTTGCACACCAATCTCTTGTGCGGGACCTTGTCAAAAGCCTTTTGAAAGTCCAAATACACCACATCCACTGGTTCTCCCTTGTCCACTCTGCTAGTTACATCCTCAAAAAATTCCAGAAGATTCTTCAAGCATGATTTCCCTTTCATAAATCCATGCTGACTTGGACCGATCCTGTCACTGCTTTCCAAATGCGCTGCTATTTCATCCTTAATGATTGATTCCAACATTTTCCCCACTATTGATGTCAGGCTAATCGGTGTATAATTACCCTGTTTTCTCTCTCCCTCCTTTTTTAAAAAGTGGTGTTACATTAGCTACCCTCCAGCCCATAGGAACTGATCCAGAGTCGATAGACTGTTGGAAAATGATCACCAATGCATCCATTATTTCTAGGGTCACTTCTTTAAATACTCTGGGATGCAGACTATCAGGCCCCATGGATTTATCGGCCTTCAATCCCATCAATTTCCCTAACACAATTTCCCGCCTAATAAGGATATCCTTCAGTTCATACTTCTCACTAGACCCTCGGTCCCCTACTACTTCCGGAAGGTTATTTGTGTCTTCCTTTGTGAAGACAGAACCAAAGTATTTGTTCAAGTGGTCTGCCATTTCTTTGTTCCCCATTATAAATTCACCTGAATCTGACTGCAAGGGACCTACATTTGTCTTCAGAAATCTTTTTTTTTCACATATCTATAGAAGCTTTTGCAGTCAGTTTTTATGTTCCCAGCAAGCTTCCTCTCTTACTCTATTTCCCCTCTCCTAATTAAACCCTTTGTCCTCTTCTGCTGAATTCTAAATTTCTCCCAGTCCTCAGGTTTGCTGCTTTTTCTGGCCAATTTATAAGCCTGTTCCTTGGATTTAACACGATCCCTAATTTCCCTTGTTAGCCACATTTGAGCCACCTTCCCCATTTTATTTTTACTCCAGACAGGGATGTACAATTCTTGAAGTTCATCCATGTGATCTTTAAATGTTTGCCATTGCTTATCCACCATCAACCCTTTAAGTGTCCTTTGCCAGTCTATTCTAACCAATTCACGCCTCATACCGTCGAAGTTACCTTTCTTTAAGTTCAGGACCCCAGTTTCTAAATTAACTGTGTCACTCTCCATCTTAATAAAGAATTCTACCATATTATGGTCACTCTTCCCCAAGGGGCCTCGCACAACAAGATTGCTAATTAGTCCCTTCTCATTACACATCACCCAGTCTAGGATGGCCAGCTCTCTAGTTGGTTCCTCGACATATTAGTCTCGAAAACCATCCGTAATACACTCCAGGAAATCCTCCTCCACCACATTGCTACCAGTTTGGCTAGCCCAATCAATATGTAGATTAAAGTCGCCCATGATAACTGCTGTACCTTTATTGCACACATCCCTTATTTCTTGTTTGATGCTGTCCCCAACCTCACTACTACTGTTTGGTGGTCTGTACACAATTCCCACTAGCGTTTTCTGCCCTTTGGTATTCCGTAGCTCCACCCATACCGATTCCACATCATCCAAGCTAATGTCCCTCCTTACTATTGCATTAATTTCCTCTTTAACCACAATGCCACCCCGTCTCCTTTTCCTTTCTGTCTATCCTTCCTAAATGTTGAATACCCCTGGATGCTGAGTTCCCAGCCTTGGTCACCCTGGAGCCATGTCTCCGTGATGCCAATTATATCATATCCGTTAACTGCTGTCTGCGCAGTTAATTCGTCCACCTTATTCCGAATACTCCTCGCATTGAGGCACAGATATTTCAGGCTTGTCTTTTTAACACACTTTGCCCCTTTAGAATTTTGCTGTAATGTGGCCCTTTTTGCCTTGGGTATCTCTGCCCTCCACTTTTACTTTTCTTCTTTCTGTCTTTTACTTCTGCCCCCATTCTACTTCCCTCTGTCTCCTTGCATAGGTTCCCATTCCCCTTCCATATTAGGTTAACCCTCCCCAACAGCACTAGCAAACATTCCCCCTTGGATATTGGTTCCGGTCCTGCCCAGGTGCAGACCATCCGGTTTGTACTGGTCCCACCTCCCCCAGAACCGGTTCCAATATCCCAGGAATTTGAATCCCTCCCTTTTGCACCACTCCTCAAGCCACGTATTCATCTGAGCTATCCTGTGATTCCTATTCTGACCAGCACGTGGCACTGGTAGCAATCCTGAGATTACTACTTTTGAGCTCCTACTTTTTAATTTAGCTCCTAGCTCCCTAAATTCAGCTTGTAGGACCTCATCCCATTTTTTACCTATATCGTTGGTACCTATATGCACCACGACAACTGGCTGTTCACCCTCCCTTTTCAGAATGTCCTGCACCCACTCCGAGACATCCTTGACCCTTGCACCAGGGAGGCAACATACCATCCTGGAGTCTCGGTTGCGGCTGCAGAAATGCCTATCTATTCCCCTTACAAATGAATCCCCTATCACTATAGCTCTCCCACTCTTTTTCCTGCCCTCCTGTGCAGCAGAGCCACCCATGATGCCATGAACTTGGCTGCTGCTGCTCCCCCTGATGAGTCAACCCCTCAACAGTACCCAAAGCGGTGTATCTGTTTTGCAGGGGGATGACCTGCACTACCTTCCTTGCACTGCTCTCCCTGTTGGTTACCCATTCCCTATCTGGCTGTGTAACCTTTACCTGCGGTAAGACCAACTCGCTAAACGTGCATTTCACGTCATTGGAGCATCCACGATGCTGCGAGAGTTCATCCAGCCGCAGCTCCAGTGCCGCAATGCGGTCTGTCAGGAGCTGGAGGCGGATGCACTTCCCGCACACGTAGTCATCAGGGACACTGGAAGCGTACCTGACTTCCCACATTGTACAGGAGGAGCAGAACACGATGAATATGGAGACCCATTGAGGAGAGTACTGCAAGGCGCCACCAAAGCGGTCCAGGCAATGGAACCTCTGTTTGAGGTTCCCGATGCAGTGCTCGATGATGCACCTAGTACCAGAATGAGCGACATTGTAGGCATGCTCTGGTGCTGTCCTGGGGTTCCTCAATGAAGTGAGCAGTCAAGTGGACAGGGGGTATCCCTTGTCCCCAAGCAGCCAACCGCAATCCTGATTTAGGCCAGTGAAGAGGGCGGGCACACTGGTCTGGCACAGAAGAAAGGAATCAAGACTGCTGCCTGGGTATCTCGCATCAACTGCCAGGATTCGACGCTGGTGGTCACACACGAGCTGCACGTTCAGCGAGTGGAAGCCCTTGTGGTTCACAAAGATCTCGGGGTGATGTTGTGGTGCCCTCAGCCCAACGTGTGTGCAGTCAATCGCACCCTGCACCCTCGGGAACCCTGCAATTCAGGCAAATCCAGCCTGCTGCTCCACCTGTTTATTGCTTGTCATCGGGAATGAGATGCAGACCGCCCTTCTCCTGTACAATGCATCTGTGACCTGCCGCTTGGAGTGATGTGCAGAGAATTTAGAAATGTTGGAAATGTCTGCAGTCGCAGACTGGAAAGACCCCATCGCATAGAGGTTCAGAGCTACGGTGACCTGAGCGTTGTGTGAGGCTCCAGATCTTCTCGCGGGACAGTGCACAGCTCCCTGAGTACTTCTTTCTGAAATCTTAACCTTCGCAGGCATTGCTCATCACTGAACTGCAGGAAGGAGAGCTGAGGTCTGTAGACCCTTTGAGGATATGGCCTCCTTCCCCCCCACGTCTGCGTTGGCCACCTCCCCTGGCAGCTGGATGTTGGCCATCTCCCTGGTCCTCCTCATTCTCGGGTGCCACTGGAGGCTCTTGCTGCAAAGGCTCCTGGCCCAGTATGTGGTGGTGGTGTGGGGGGGGGGGGCGTTGGGGTCAGCGTACCTGACCCTCCTCCTGACACCATCTCCCTCCTGACCACCCCCTCTAGCTGCAGGTCAGTGCACATATGCAGGCTCTTGTGGATGTTGGCCAGTCATGGCTGCTGCCTCCCTTACCCGCTGCCTCTCTGCACGTTGCTGACGGTGATGCCTTCTCCTGCGTGTAGCCCTGCTTCTGACCAGGAGTACAAGGTGTTCCCCTGCCAACATTGATCCCACCCTCTGCCACTGTGAATAGCTACCCTTAACCCCGACTCTTTGATTTCTGCCTTGAAGCCAGCTAGTGATCCATTCTGCTACTTGTCCCCGCATTCTCTGACCTTGTTCATCAGTCTATTATGTGGCACCTTTTGAAAATCTAGATACATTGGGGCTGAAATTCAGGATCCCGGGCGGGGCCATTACTGCAGGTTTATGGCGGCCGATCGGCAAAATCGATTGGCCGCCGCGTTCTGGTCGATTGCCCCTCCCCCCGACACATATTCAGCGCGGGGTGGGGGGGGGGGGCGGGGGGGGTTTCAGCGGTGAACACTTCCACTGATGGCCGCCGAGGTAAGGGGCTTACGGTCATGCTGGTGTCATCAGGTTGCGCACCATTACTACGTGGCCACGTCACCCATATTCAACTGTAAAAACAGAGGTCTTTTGTGGACAGTAGCACCGCCCGCTTTTTGGATCGGTACAGTGATACTCGCCACCGCGGGAGGAGGACAACGGAGGATTCCCCCAATCGGGGGCATTTTTGCTGCAAACTTTTTGTGTTGGTTTTATGGATTTCTTTAACCCGCTGAGTGCGCTTTATAATTTTTTGGAGAGTTTTCAGGACTTTGAGCTCTGACTCACTAGTGGAGGCCTGCAGGCCCCATTCTGTGATCCAGAGGCCTGCGTGCAGCCTTCACACACAATGGGATCAGTGTGTTTCAATGAAGCACCTGATATTCCGGATCCCAAACTACATATTGAAGGGTGGAAGATACCTGTACGTGGATTTTTTTAACGTGTGTTGACCGTTGCACACCAGCCACCACACGGGCTTGACAGAGCGAGGTCTTGGTCCAGTGGCAAGGGTTAGCCAGGACGACTGGAGACCAGCTCTGCTGCACAGACCTAGTGTGCACATATATCGCAGTGTGGGCTGGCCTGTGCTGCCCCTGGGCCCTCGCCTCTTCTGAGCGCCAAACTCGTGCCTCTCCTGGTCCCTGATCACGTCGCTCCACGATCTCTCGCCGCTCCTTCACCCCGACCTCACCGCTTCTGCTGTACCTGCCCACACTCCAATCACCAACCTGGACTTGGTGACGGTAGTGTATGAATAAAGAGTCTGACCAGATACTGTGAGCTCAAAGTAAAGTGTGACCGTAGTCTTTTATTGCAGGTCTCCAGAGTGCCTCTCCAACCTGTGTGGCCTCCTTAAGTACCGATGCTCCCAAGGTATTGTGGGATCCCTTGGGACTCCAGAGGATGAGCTCTCCGGTGGTTAAACAAGATATACAGGTTTACATATATAACAACATTCCCCCCCAAAGTCAATAGTGTAACTATTTACAATGTGAGTCGATCTGGGGTCTTCCTTTCCCTGGTTGATTGTCTCGGTACAAATGCTGGTTTTGGTGAGTCATTTGTTGGGCCCTCGCTGGGCTGCTGTGCAGCTGGCCTTGCTGGGCTGCCTGGTGTGGTGAGCCCTGCTGGGCTGCTGCAGGTGATGGGTTCTGCTTCGTGATCAACCGCTGTGTCGGCTGCCACTGGTGTGTGTGTTGGGGAGTCAAAAAAGGTAGGGTCTAATGTGGGTTGCTCAGGATAGTCCGTGAATCTGAGTTTGGTTTGGTCCAAGTGTTTCGTGTAGGCGCGTCCATTTGAAAGTTTGACCCGAAACACCCTACTCCCCTCTTTGGCCACGACAGTGCCGGGAAGCCACTTGAGACCTTGTCCATAGTTCAACACAAATACAGGATCAATAATCTCGATTTCGCGTGACACATTTGCGCGATCATGATATGTATTCTGTTGAAGCCGCCTGCTCTCTACCTGTTCATGTAGATCAGGGTGGACTAACAAGAGCCTTGTCTTAAGTACCCTTTTCATGAGCAGTTCAGCGGGGGGAACCCCAGTGAGCAAGTGGGGTCTCGTGCGGTAACTAAGCAGGACTCGGGATAGGCGAGTCTGCAGTGAGCCTTCAGTTACCCTCTTCAAGCTCTGCTTGATTGTTTGCACTGCTCTCTTTGCCTGACCATTGGATGCTGGTTTAAATGGGGCAGATGTGACATGTTTGATCCCATTGCGGGTCATGAACTCTCTGAAATCAGCACTGGTGAAACACGGCCTACTGTCACTCACAAGGACATCAGGCAGGAAGTGGCAAACATGGCCTGCAGGCTTTCAGTGGTGGCAATGGACGTGCTTGCCCACATTATCTCACATTCAATCCATTTGGAATACGGATCTACCACCACTAGGAACATTTTTCCCAAGAATGGGCCTGCATAGTCGACATGGACCCTAGACCACGGTTTGGAGGGCCAAGCCCATAAACTTCGTGGCGCCTCCCTGGGTGCATTACTTAACTGGGAACATGTGTTACATTTGTGCACACAGGACTCTAAGTCCGCATCGATACCGGGCCATCACACGTGGGATCTGGCTATCGCTTTCATCATTACAATGCCTGGGTGGGTACTGTGGGGGTCACTAATGAAAGTGTCCTCCTCTGCAACATGGTGGTTTGCAGAATTAGCAGGGCTTGAAGCTCACCTGCGCATATGTTAGAGATGTCCCATTGTTCCTCAGCCCTTGCAAACGTATCCTTTGAAACGGCATGAATGGAATCGATAATCACCCCCGCAGCGCCAACAAAGTGTTAATGGCCTTGCATTCATCACCCTCGATGGTGGACTCTGAGACATCTGCGGACGTGCAGCTACAGGTATGTGGCTCCTACATTGCGATTTAAAAACAACATCACTTTGTTCACAGTACTTGCAACAGCACTTGTGTGCTGAGAGATTTGCTTAGTATTGTCACTGGTGGAAATGAACGCCTGGGCTATCGCGATGGCTTTACTCAAGGTTGGGGTCTCTACAGTCAAAAGTTTGCGAAGTATTACTTCATGACCAATGCCAAGTACAAGGAAGTCCCTGAGCATGTGCTCCAAATGTTCTTCAAATTTGCAATGTCCTGCAAGGCGTTTTAGCTCAGCGATGAAGCTCGCCACTTCCTGGCCTTCAGACCTCTTGCATGTATAGAACCGGTACCTCGCCATCAGAACGCTTTCCTTCGGGTTAGAATGCTCCCGGACCAGTGTGCATCAATCATCATACAACTTCTCTTTGGGTTTCGCTGGAGCGAGCAGATTTTTCATGAGGCCATACGTTGGTGCCCCGCAAACGATGAGGAGAATCACCCTTCATTTGGCAGCTTTCATTTCTCCTTCCAGCTCATTGGACGCGAAGTATTGGTCGAGTCGCTCCACAAAGGTTTCCCAATCATCTCCCTCCAGAAATTTCTCCAGGATGCCCACTGTTCTCTGCATCATTGTGGTGGGGTTTGTTATCTGTATCTCGTCGCCAGTTGTAGTGTATGAATAAAGAATCTGACCAGATACTGTGAAGTATAGTGTGACCTTAGTCTTGTATTGCAGGTCTCCAGCCTGTGCGGCCTCTCCAGCCTGTGAGGCCTCCTTAAGTACAGGTGCTCCCAAGGGATTGTGGGATCCCTTGGGACTCCAGGGGATGAACCCTCTGATGGTTAAACAAGGTATTTACAGGTTTACATATATAACACTGGATGTCCAATCCAGTGCCCTCTTCACTGCCATCGCCCTCTTTTGCATTTATATAGCACCTTGCAAGACGTCCTAAAGTGCTTCAAAGCCAGAAAGCACCCTTCTAAGTGCAGTCACTGTTGCAATATGGGAAACAGGGCAGCCAAACACACACAGCAAGCTCCCACAAACAGCAATGCGACAATGACCAGACAATCCACCCTCCAGTGATGTTGGTTGAGGGACAAACTCCGCCCACAGGACATCAGGGAGAACTCCCCCGCTCCTCCCTGAAACAATGGCCCTGGAATCTTACACATCCACCCGAGTGAGCAGACGGGGCCCCGATCCAACATCTCACCCGAAAGACAGCCTCTCCATTTGAGTGTCAGCCCAAATGTTTTGTGCTCAAGTTCCTGGAGTGGGACTCGAACCCACAACCTTCTGACTTCGTTTTACGGATGTTTAGCGTATGGCCTGTGCTCTCATATGCTCGGTGAAGGTGTTGACGATGGTTTGGTGTTCAACCTCCGAATGTGTGCAGACGCAAGCGTCGTTCGCATACTGCAGCTCAACGACAGAGGATGGGACGACCTTGGATCTGGACTGGAGGCGACGGAGGTTGAACAGTTTCCCGTTTGTTCTGTAGATTAGCTCCACTCCAGCAGGGAGCTTACTGAGGGTGAGATGGAGCATTGTAGCAAGAAGATCCAGAAGAGCATTGGTGCGAAGATACAGCTTTGCTTGACACCGGTCCACATGTGTATTGAGTCTGTGGTGGATGCGTTGGTCAGGATCGCGGTTTGCACGTCATCATGAAGCAGGCGGAGGATGCTGAATAACTTTGGAGGGCAGCCGAATTTGAGGAGGACGCTCCATAATCCCTCATGGTTGACAGTGTCGAAGGCTTTTGTGAGGTCAAAGAAGGCCATGGACAGAAGTTGGTGCTGCTCCCTGGATTTCTCTTGTACTTGACGCGCGGTGAAAATCATGTCCATTGTGCCTCTTAATGGGTGGAATCCGCATTGCGACTCTGGGAGGAGCTCTTCAGCTACTGGGAGAAGGCGATTGAGGAGGATTCTTGCGATGATTTTTCCTGTGGCAGACAGCAGGGAAACTCCTCCATAATTACCGCAATCGGACTTGTCACATTTCTTGAAGGTGGTCATGATTGCGGCATCTCTGAGATATCCTGGCATGCTCTCCTCCTTCCAGATAAAAGAAATGAGTTCATGGATTCGTGCCAATAGTGCTTCTCCGCCATGCTTCAGTGTCTCGGCGGTGATTCCATCAGCTCCTCAGGCCTTTGTTCTTCAGTTGTCGGAGGGCCTTTTCAACCTCATGCCGGGCTGGGGTTGTGCTGAGGTGGTGGTGGGTGGCATGCTGTAGGATGGAGTTGAGGACACTCGCATCGAAGACAGTCTCGTTAAGGCGATCCAGTCTATCCACGTAACTGAAGTCCCTCATCCCTGGAACCATTCTTGTAAATCCTTTCTGTACCCTCTCTAAGGCCTTCACATCCTTCCTAAAGTGCGGTGCCCAGAATTGGACACAGTACTCCAGTTGAGGCCGAAACTGTGTTTTATACAGGTTCATCTAGAAAAGGATCCCCTCGGAATGTGATCATAGCATGATTGAATTTCAAATTCAGATGGAGGGTGAGAAAGTTGGATCTCAAACCAGCGTACTAAGCTTAATTAAAGGAGACTATGAAGGTATGAGGGCAGAGTTGGGTAAAGTGGACTGGGAAAACAGATTAAAGTGTGGGACGGTTGATGAACAGTGGTGTACATTTAAGGAAATATTTCACAACTCTCAAGAAAAATATATTCCAGTGAGGAGGAAAGGGTGTAAAAGAAAAAATAGCCATCCCTGGCTAACCAAAGAAATAAAGGACGGTATCCAATTAAACACAAGGGCACACAAAACTGGTGGGAGGACAGAAGACTGGGAAGCTTTTAAAAGTCAGCAAAGAATGACAAAAAAAATGATTAAGAAAGGGAAAATAGACTATGAAAGTAAACTAGCATGAAATATAAAAACAAATAGCAAGAGTTTCGAACAGGTATATAAAAAGGAAAAGAGTGGCTAAAGTAAATGTTGGTCCCTTAGAGGACGAGACCGGGGAATTAGTAATGGGGAACATGGAGATGGCAGAAACTCTGAACAAATATTTTGTATCAGTCTTTACAGTAGAGGACACTAACAATATCCCAACAGTGTCAAGGGGCTATAGGGGGGGAGGAACTTAACACAATCACAATCACTAAGGAGGTGGTACTCAGTAAGATAATGGGACTAAAGGTGGATAGATCCCCTGGACCTGATGGCTTGCATCCTAGGGTCTTAAGAGAAGTAGCGGCAGGGATAGTGGATTCATTGGTTGTAATTTACCAAAATTCCCTGGATTCTGGGGAGGTCCCAGCAGATTGGAAATCTGCAAATGTAATGCCCCTATTTAAAAAAGGAGTCAGACAAAAAGCGGGAAACTATAGACCAGTTAGCCTAACATCTGTGGTTGGGAAAATGTTGGAGTCCATTATTAAAGAAGCAGTAGCAGGACATTTGGAAAAGCAAAATTCGGTCAGGCAGAGTCAGCATGGATTTATGAAGGGGAGGTCATGTTTGACAAATTTGCTGGAGTTCTTTGAGAATGTAACAAACAGGGTGGATAAAGGGGAACCAGTGGATGTGGTGTATTTGGACTTCCAGAAGGCATTTGACAAGGTGTCACATGAAAGGTTACTGCACAAGATAAAAGTTCACGGGGTTGGGGGTAATATATTAGCATGGATAGAGGATTGGCTAACTAAGAGAGAACAGAGAGTCAGGATAAATGGTTCATTCTCTGGTTGGTAACCAGTAATTAATGGGGTGCCGCAGGGATCAGTGTTGGAACCCCAACTATTTACAATCTATATTAACGACTTGGAAGAAGGTACTGAGTGTAACGTAGCCAAGTTTGCTGACAATACAAAGATGCGAAGAAAAGCAATGTGTGAGGAGGACACAAAAAAATCTGCAAAAGGACATAGACAGGCTCAGTGAGTGGGCAAAAATTTGGGAGATGAAGTATAATGTTGGAAAGTGTGAGGTCATGCACTTTGGCAGAAAAAAATCAAAGAGCAAGTTAGTATTTAAATGGAGAAAGATTGCAAAGTGCTGCAGTACAGCGAGACCTGGGAGTACTTGTGCAGGAAACACAAAAGGATAGTACGCAGGTACAGCAAGTGATCAGGAAGGCCAATGATATCTTGGCCTTTATTGCAAAGGGAATAGAGTATAAAAGCAGAGAAGTCTTGCTGCAGCTATATAAGGTATTGGTGAGGCCACACCTGGAATACTGCATGCAGTTTTGGTTTCCATATTTACGAAAGGATATACTTGCTTTGGAGGCAGTTCAGAGAAGATTCACTTGGTTGATTTCGAGGATGAGGGGGTTGACTTATGAGGAAAGGTTGAGGAGGTTGGGCCTCTACTCATTGGAATTCAGAAGAATGAAAGGTGATCTTATTGTAACGTATAAGATTATGAGGGGGCTTGACAAGGTGGATGCAGAGAGGATGTTTCCACTGATGGGGGGGACTAGAACTAGGGGACATGATCTTAGAATAAGGGGCCACCCATTTAAAACAGAGATGAGGAGAAATTTCTTCTCTCAGAGGGTTGTAAATCTGTGGAATTCACTGCCTCAGAGAGCTGTGGAAGCTGGGACATTAACTAAATTTAAGACAGAAATAGACAGTTTCTTGAACGATAAGAGGTTATGGGGAGCGGGCAGGTAACTGGAGCTGAGTCCATGATCATATTGAATGGCGGAGCAGGCTCGAGGGGCCGTATGGCCTACTCCTGTTTCTATTTCTTGTGTTCTTTAGCTTAACTTTCTTGTATTTGTACTCAATGGGCTCAAGTTTCAGACCCCCGCTAGAACGCCGCACATCGGAGAGGCCCGCCTAATTTGTAGAACAGAAATTGCGGTGACTATTTACCTCGCGATTCTCCGATATCTGTAGGCCCATTTCCGCTCGGTCCTGCACCAAAAACAGTGCCGGCAGCTGTGCAGCTAGAAAGCCACTTACTCCCTGGATGCAGCAGTCCCCGCTTTGGTTTAACTGCTGGGTTTTACGAATGCGGTCAAATTCAAAATGGAGGTGATAGAAGAGGCTTCCAGCCTCATTATAATATTTAAATTGAGTTACTGACCTCTGGGAGTGGGTTTGTCACCCACCCCCTCTGTTAAAATCAGAGGTGGAAGGTGGGATCAGGTTGGGAATCCCATTTTTAACAATTTAATACGCCCACGCTCCAAACCCACTGTTTTCCTAGGGGAAAATTCCGGCCTGTGTCTCTCCCTCCATCTCTAATCCTTCACTGTCTTTCTCTCCCTGCTTTAATCCTTCACTCTATCTATCCCTCCACCTCTAATCCTCCACTGTTTCTATTCCTCGATCTCCAATCTTTTACTGTAACTACCGCTCCTCCAATATATCTGTCATGTATCTTACATTATTATATATAACTGTATCCTAACATGCTATACATGACTGTAATAAGATATGACCTGTAACCATCAGCATACCTTACCACCAGGGGTGCACTTGCAAGAGACAGGTATATAAGGACAGGTCTCAGGCAAGTGCAGCATTCCAGAGCTGTGAAATAAAGGTGCAGGTCCAGAGTGACCTTGACTTCACTACATGCCTCGTGTGAATCTGCACTGAGGGGACAGGACTTTACAGTGACGACGAGTTACGGGATTACAGAATCCACAGAATAGTGAACAACGGTTCAGATGAAAAGTACAATGTGGGAGACAATTGGGAGGACTTTATAGAAAGGCTCAAGCAAAGCTTTGTAACCAAAGACTGGTTAGGCGACGATAAGGCGGAGAAGAGAAGAGCCCATCTCTTGACCAGCTGTGGCTTGAAAACATACACTTAATGAAGGATCTGTTGGCACCCGAGAAACCAGCAAGCAAGTTTGAAGAATTGAGCACATTGGTAAGAGACCACCTGAAGCCAGCGAGCAGCCTACACATGGCCAGACACAGGTTCTACAACTACAGACGCTGTGTGGGCCAGAGCATTCCCGACTTTGTGGCGGAACTTCGGCGGTTGACTAGTTTATGTGAGTTCTCCGATGAACTGAGGAGAGAAATGCTGAGAGACTTTTTCATTGAAGGAATAGGCCATGCAGGCATATTCCGAAAGCTCATAGAGACCAAGAACCTGACCTTAGAGGCAGCAGCACTGGTTACACAAACATTCTTGGTAGGGGAAGAAGAAACGAGGTTGATTTACAATGCAGGTACGACAACTAACGAAATATCGGAAGAAGAAGTTCACAGCACGAAACAAACTGCTTCCCCCACACACAGACAAAACTGGGAGAACAGGCTCTCGACAGCAGGTGGAAGCCATCAAGGGCCATAGGAACAGCCGTTCACACCTCATCAACCCACAATGCGAGCAATCAACTACAAACTGAGAGAAGCTCAAGAGAGGTCAGCCAGACGCAGCTCATTCTTTGGGAACACTTTGAACAATGGAACAGGTCTGTGCTGGAGCTGTGGGGGTGGGCACTCGTCAAGGGGATGTCGATTTCAGCAGGCTATTTGCAGAAATTGTGAATATACAGGGCATTTGGCCCGCATGTGCAAAAAAGCAGCAGCTCGGCTGGTATACGAATCGGATGGGTCGGAAAGCGGACCAGAAGATGGTGGGGACAGTACCCGGGACACCGATGTACAGTGGGTCAAAACCATCAATGGCCGCTGCTCCTACAACAGGACACCTCCTATAATGATGAGGGTCCTACTCAACGGGATATCTGTCAACATGGAGCTGGATACGGGAGCGAGTCAATCTCTCATGGGCACTCAACAATTTGAACAACTGTGGCCGCATAAAAGAGACAGACCAAAACTCACAACGATCGACAAGGGAACTATAGGCCGGTTAGTTTAACATCTGGAGTGGGGAAAATGCTTGAAACTATCATTAAGGAAGAAATAGCGGGACATCTAGATAGGAATACTGCAATCAAGTAGACGCAGCATGGATTCATGAAGGGAAATCATGTTTAACTAATTTACTGGAATTCTTTGAGGATATAATAAGCATGGTGGATAGAGTTGTACCGATGGATGTGGTGTATTTAGATTTTCAAAAGGCATTCGATAAGGTGCCACACAAAAGGTTACTGCAGAAGATAAAGGTACACGGGGTCAGTGGAAATGTATTAGCATGGATAGAGAATTGGCTGGCTAACAGAAAGCAGAGAGTCGGGATAAATGGGTCCTTTTCGGGTTGGAAATCGGTGGTTAGTGGTGTGCCACAGGGATCGGTGCTGGGACCACAACTGTTTACAATATACATAGATGACCTGGAAGAGGGGACAAAGTGTAGTGTAACAAAATTTGCAGATGACACAAAGATTAGTGGGAAAGCGGGTTGTGTAGAGGACACAGAGAGGCTGCAAAGGTTAAGCGAATGGGCTAAGGTTTGGCAGATGGAATACAATGTCAGAAAGTGTGAGGTCATCCACCTTGGGGAAAAAAAACAAAAAAAAAGGAATACTATTTGAATGGGGAGAAATTACAACATGCTGCGGTGCAGAGGGACCTGGGGGTCCTTGTGCATGAAACTCTTTTTGGGAGTAAACAAAAAACATTAAACCGTGCCCCCTTGTGCATGAATCCCAAAAAGTTAGTTTGCAGGTGCAGCAGGTAATCAGGAAGGCGAATACAATGTTGGCCTTCATTGCGAGAGGGATGGAGTACAAAAGCAGGGAGGTCCTTCTGCAACTGTATAGGGTATTGGTGAGGCCGCACCTGGAGTACTGCATGCAGTTTTGGTCACTTTACTTAAGGAAGGATATACTGGCTTTGGAGGGGGTACAGAGACGATTCACTAGGTTGATTCCGGAGATGAGAGGGTTAACCTTATGATGATAGATTGAGTAGATTGAGTAGACTCGTTGGAGTTCAGAAGGATGAGGGGTGATCTTATAGAAACATTTAAAATAATGAAAGGGATAGACAAGATAGAGGCAGAGAGGTTGTTTCCACTGGTCGGGGAGACTAGAACTAGGGGGCACAGCCTCAAAATACGGGGGAGCCAATTTAAAACCGAGTTGAGAAGGAATTTCTTCTCCCAGAGGGTTGTGAATCTGTGGAATTCTCTGCCCAAGGAAGAAGTTGAGGCTAGCTCATTGAATGTATTCAAGTCACAGATAGATAGATTTTTAACTAATAAGGGAATTAAGGGTTATGAGGAGCGGGCGGTTAAGTGGAGCTGAGTCCACGGCCAGATCAGCCATGCTCTTGTTGAATGGCGGAGCAGGCTCGAGGGGCTAGATGGCCTACTCCTGTTCCTAATTCTTATGTTCTTATGTTCTTATGACACCAAACTAAGGACCTTTCACAAAGAAATCGTACCAGTCCTTGGCAGCGCCATGCTCTCTGTCACACACAAAGGGACAGTGAACCGACTTCCCCTGTGGATTGTCCCCGGAGACCCCCCAGCACTGCTGGGGAGAAGCTGGCTGGCAAAACTAAACTGGAAATGGGATGATGTTCATGCCATGTCATTAGAGGAACGGACCTCCTGCTCAACAGTTATAAAGCGATTTGAACATCTCTTTCAGCCAGGTGTGGGCACTTTCAAAGGGGCCAAAGTCAAAATCTACATCACACAGGATGCTAGACCGGTCCATCACAAGGCCAGAGCTGGACCTTATGTGATGAGGGAAAAGATTGAACACGAACTAGACAGGCCTCTGTGGGAAGGCATTATATCACCTGTGGAATTTAGCGACTGGGCAAGTCCCATTGACCCAGTCATGAAGCCTGATGGATCCGTACGAATCTGTGGGGACTACAGAGTCTCCCTATAGGATCAGTACCCGCTGCCCAGAGCGGAGGACTTATTTGCCACATTGGCTGGAGGTAAACTTTTCTCAAAATTAGACCTCATATCTGCGTATATGACGCAAGAATTGACCGAGGAATCCAAGCTACTCACCACCTTTTCATGTACAATCGATGCCCATTCGGCATCAGGTCGGCAGCTGCCATATTCCAGAGCAACATGGAGAGTCTGCTCAAGTCCATCCCGGGGACGGTTGTATTTCAAGACGACACACTTATCACGGGCAGGGACACTGACTCCCATCTCCATAATTTGGAGGAAGTACTAAAGCGGTTGGATCGGGTAGGCCTACGAGTCAAGAAATCCAAGTGCCTGTTTCTCACACCCGAGGTTGAATTTTTGGGCAGAAGGATTGCCGCTGATGGAATCCGCCCAACAGAGTCCAAAACAGAAGCAATTTGCCTGGCACCCAGGCCCCGGAATGTTTCAGAACTGCGCGCCTTTCTCGGGCTACTCAATTACTTTGGGAACTTTATGCAGAACTTAAGCACGCTGCTGGAGCCTCTCCACGTGCTACTCAGGAAGGGGTGCGATTGGTTTTGGGGGGACGCCCAGGAACGCGCCTTCAATAAGGCACATAACCTTTTGTGTTCCAACAGTGTTTTGACTTTCTTTGACCCAGGTAAAAAGCTAGCTCTCACATGCGATGCATCAGCGTATGGGGTCGGGTACATTTTGCAACATGTCAATAGTGCGGGCAAATTACAACCCATAGCTTATGCCTCAAGATCACTTTCGCGGGCTGAGCGCAGGTACGGAATGGTAGAGAAGGAGGCGCTCGCGTGCGAGTACGGTGTCAAAAAGATGCACCAATACCTTTTCGGGGCCAAGTTCGCATTAGGAACCGACCACAAGCCCTTCACGTCCCTCCTATCCGAGAGCAAAGCAATAAACGCCAATGCCTCGGCACTCATGCTGGCGTCCTATGACAATACCATAAGGCACAGACAACTGTGCCGACGCGGTCATCAGGCTACCCCTGGCGACCACGGAAGGGTCTGATGAATAGGACTGTGAGATAGTCATGGCAATCAATGCCTTTGAGTCCACAGGTTCGCCCATGACAGCTCGCCAAATCAGAGCCTCGACGGCCAGCGACCCCACGTTATCCTTAGAAAAAAAATGTGTCCAAACCGGTGACTGGGCAGAAGCTCGTGATGCCTGCCCCGAGGAAATAAAACCCTTTCACAGGCGCAAGCATGAGCTATCACTACAAGCAGACTGCCTGATGTGGGGCAGCTGAGTAGTCATGCCTCTGCAAGGCAGAGAGGCATTTGTCCGGGAGCTCCACCGCGAGCACCCGGGGATCGCTCTCATGAAGGTCATAGCCAGATCCCACGTCTGGTGGCCTGGTATTGACGCGGACCTGGAGCTCTGCATCCGAAGTGCACCATTTGTGCCCAACTCAACAATGCCCCCAGGGAGGGTCCACTGAGCCCCTGGCCCTGGCCTACCAAACTGTGGTCGCGGGTGGACGTAGACTATGCAGGCCCATTCATGGGCAAAATGTTCCTCGTAGTTGTAAATGCATTTTCAAAGTGGATCGAATGCACCATTTTAAACTCAAGCACAACCTCCACCACTGTGGAGAGCCTCGCAACCATGTTTGCAATGCACAGAATCCCTGACATATTGGTCAGTGACAATGGTCCGTGCTCCACCAGCGCAGAATTCCAAGTCTTTATAATTGACCACGGCATAAATCAAGTCAAGACGGCACCGTTCAAGCTGGGCTCCAACGGCCAGGCGGAGAGAGCAGTGCAAATCATTAAACAAGGCATGCTTAAAATCCAAGGTCCCACGCTGCAGGGTCACCTGTCGCGACTGCTGCTGGCATACAGATCTCGTCCGCACTCACTGACTGGGATCCCCCCCGCGCAACTGTTGATGAAAAGGACTTTAAAAACAAGGCTCTCATTAATCCTCCCAGACATGCACGAAATCATTGAGGCAAAGCACCGTAAGCTGACTGAGTACCATGACAGAAATTCGAGGGGGTGATGGAATGAGATAGGTGACAAAGTGTTTGTACTAAACTATGGCAGGGGTCCCAAATGGCTTGCAGGGACAGTAACGGGCAAGGAAGGAAACAGGCTACTGGTAGTACAAATGGACAATGGCAAAACCTGCCGGAGGCATGTAGACCAAGTCAAAAGCAGACTTACCAACAACACTGTGGAACCAGAGGCAGACTACAATGTGGAACTCACACCACACCTGGTGGACAGACAGAGGGAACAACCTGAGGAAAGGGCAAACCCAACAGACAGGCCAGGCGAGTCAACAACAATCACACCAATCGAAACAGACAGCCGAGGCGAGATACCAGCAACCACACCCAAAGAAAAACAGACACCAAGGCAAACAACTGAACCACAACTCAGACGCTCCACGCGAGAGCGTAGACCACCTGAGAAACTGAACCTATAAAGACAATAAGACCTTGGGGGAGGGTGATGTCATGTATCTTACATTATTATATATAACTGTATCCTAACATGCTATACATGACTGTAATAAGATATGACCTGTAACCACCAGCATACCTTACCACCAGGTGCACTTGCAAGAGACAGGTATATAAGGACAGGTCTCAGGCAAGTGCAGCATTCCAGAGCTGTGAAATAAAGGTGCAGGTCCAGAGTGACCTTGACTTCACTGCATGCCTCGTGTGAATCTGTACTAAGGGGACAGGACTTTACAATTTCACTGTTGCTAGCCCTCCTTCTCTAATCCCTCACAGTGTCTATCCCTCCATAAACTAATGGTGGGAGGATTCAGGAAAGAGTAAATTTTGAAGTAGCAAGAGAAATGTCAAGGCACTGGAGCAGAGCAGAGTAAAATTAAGCAGAGTGGGTCAGGAAAGGGACAGAGAGAGTCACAAAGGTCATAGGGCATCAGTGACTAAGGTGACATCAGGAGAAAACAGAAAAAAGCCAAAGCTAAAGGCACTATATCTGAATGCGCGAAGCATTCACAACAAAATAGATAAATTAATGGCACAGATAGAAAGAAATTAGTTTGATCTAATAACCATGAAGAGAAGGTTGCAGAATGATCAGGCTTGGAAACTAAGTATTTCAGGATACTTAACTTTTAGAAGATATAGGCGGAATGGAAAAGGAGGAAGGGTAGCCCTGATAAAGGATTGGGAAAAAGACAGTAGAGAAAAATGAGCTTAGCTCCAAAAATCAAGATGTCAAATCAGTTTGGGTGGAGCTAAGAAACAGCAAGGGACAGAAAACATTTGTGGGAGTTGTTTATGGGCCCCAAACAGCAGTGGTAATGTAGGGCACAGTATAAATCAGGAAATTAGAGGGGCAGGTAACCAGGGTAATACAGTAATCATGGGAGACTTTCATTTTTATTAACTGGGCAAACCCAATTTGAAGTACTATTGCAGAGGGCGAGTTCATGGAATGTATTCAAGATCCTTTTCTAGGTCAGTATGTTGAGGAACCTACTAGAGAACAGACTAATTTAGATACCGTGCAATGAGACAGGGCTAATTAATAACCTTGTGGTAAATGAGCCTCTGGGGTGCACTGATCATAATATTATAACATTTGATAGTGAGTTTGAGAGTGATTTAGTTATGTCGGAAACTCGGGTCTTAAATCTGAAACAGGCAAGCTACGTTGGTATGAGAGGCAGCTTGGGTAAGGTAGGTTGGGAAACTGGATTAAAAATATGGCAGTAGATAAACAATGGCAAGCATTTAAAGAAAGAATTTATAATTCACAATGAATCCCTTAAGGGGTAAAAACCCCATTGGAGAAATGCTCCACCATGGCGAACAAGAGATTTTAAAGCTAGTATTAGATTAAAAGAAGAGACTTATGATGTTGCGAAAAGAATAGTAAACCTGAAGATTGGGAGGATTTTAGAATTCAGCAAAAGAGGAGCAAGAAATTGATGGAGAGAGAAACTAGAATATGAGAGTAAAATAGCAAGAGACACAAAACAGATTGCAAAAGCTTCTATAGGCATGTAAAAAGGAAGAGAATGCTATGGGGGGGGGTGGGGGGGGGGGGAGGTGCAAATGTTTTGAATTTCGCCCCCAAGGTCTCCTTACCTAAGGAAGGATATACTTGCCATAGAGGAAGTGCAACAAAAGTTCACCAGACTGATTCCTGGGATGGGGGGGGATTGTCCTATGAGGAGAGATTGAGGCCTATATTCTCTAGAGTTTAGAAGAATGAGAGGTGGTCTCATTGAAACATACAAAATTCTTACAGGGTGGATGCAGGGAGGATGTTTCCTCCGGGCTGGGGAGTCTAGAACCAGGGTCACAGTCTCAGAATAAGGGGTCGGCCATTTCGGACTGAGATGAGGAGAAATTTCTTCACCCAGTGGGTGACGAATCTTTGGAATTCTCTACCCCAGAGGGCTGTGGGGGCTCAGTCATTGAGTTAATTCAAGACAGAGATCGATAGATTTTAGGATATTAAGAAACCAAGGAATATGAGGCCAGTGCAGGCAAGTGGAGTGAGGCAGAAGATCAGCCATGATCTCATTGAATAGCGGAGTCAGCTCGAGGGGCCGAATGGCCGACTCCTGCTCCTAATTCTTACGTTCTTTCATTGTGAATATTGCTCCATCTTGAATTGTTCGCTGTAACTACCCTCCATCTCCAGTCCTTCACTTTATTTATCCCTCCAACTCCAATCCTCACTCTGCCTAACCCTCCATCTCCAATCATTCAGCATATCTATCCCTCCATTTCCAATCCTTCGAATGTCTTTCCCTCCATCTCCTATCCTTCATCATCATAAGCAGTCCCTCGGAATCAAGGAAGACTTGCTTCCACTCCTAAAGTGAGTTCTTTGATGGCTGAACAGTCCAACATGAGAGCCACAGACCCTGTCACAGGTGGGACAGATATTCGTCGAGGGAAGGGGGGGTGGGACTGATTTACCACACGCTCCTTCCGCTGTCTGCGCCTGATCTCTTCACGCTCGCAACGTTGAGACTGGAAGAGCACAATGCCCTCACGGATGCATTTTCTCCACCTCGGGCGGTCTTCGGCCAGGGTCTCCGAGGTATCAGTGGCGATGTCGGACTTCACCAGGGAGGCTTTGAGGGTGTCCTTATAATGTTTCCGCTGCCCACCTTTGGCTCGTTTGCCATGAAGGAGCTCCGCACAAAGCATTTGCTTAGGGAATCTTGTATCTGGCATGTGAACTAAGTGGCCTGCCCAGTGAAGCTGATCGAGTGTGGTCAGTGTTTCAATGCTGGGGATGTTAGCCTGGGCAAGGAAACTGATGTTGGTGCATCTGTCCTCCCAGGGGATTTGCAGGATCTTGCAGAGACATCGTTGGTGATATATCTCCAGTGACTTGAGGTGTCTTCTGTACATCGTCCATGCCTCAGATCCATACAGGAGGGCGGTTTTTACTACAGTCCTGTAGACCATGAGCTTGGTGGTAGGTTTGAGGGCCCGGTCTTCAAACACTCTTTTCCTCAGGTGGCCTAAGACTGCACGGGAGACGATGTTGAATCTCCGCATCAATGTCTGCCTTTGTTGACAAGAGGCTCCCAAGGTATGGGAAGTGGTCCACGTTGTCGAGGGCCGCGCCATGGATCTTGATGACTGGGAGGGCAGTGCTGTGTGGTGGGGACAGGCTGGTGGAGGACCTTTGTCTTACGGATGTTAAGCGTAAGGCCCATGCTTTCATACGCCTCAGTGAATACATTGACGATATCCTGAAGTTCAGCCTCAAAATGTGTGCAGACGCAGGCATCGTCCGCATACTGCAGCTCAATGACAGAGGTTGGGGTGATCTTGGACCTGGCCTGGCGGCGGCGTAGATTAAACAGCTTCCCACTGGTTCTGTAGTTTAGCTCCACTCCAGTGGGAGCTTGTTGATTGTGAGGTGGAGCATGGCGGCGAGGAAGATTGAGAAGAGGGTTGGGGTGATGATGCAGCCTGTTTGACCCCGGTCCGGACGTGGATTGGGTCTGTAATGGATACATTGGTAAGGTCTCGGTCTGCATGTCATCGTGAAGCAGGCGGAGGATGTTGACAAACCTTTGGGGGCACCCAAAACGGAGGAGGATGCTCCATAAGCTCTCACAGTTGACAGTGTCAAAGGCCTTTGTAAGATCGAAAAAGGCCATGTATAAGGGCTGGTGCTGCTCCCTGCATTTTTCCTGCAGCTGTCGCACTGCAAAGATCATGTCTGTTGTTCCCCAGAGGGGACGAAATCCGCATTGTGACTCCGGGAGGAGCTCCTCGGCCACAGGGAGAAGACGGTTGAGGTAGATTCTAGCGACGACTTTCCCAGTGGCTGATAGCAGGGAGATTCCTCTGTAGTTGTCGCAGTCGGACTTGTCCCCTTTTTAAAAAATAGTAACAATCACTGCATCTCTGAGATCCCCCGGCATGCTCCCTCCCTCCAGATGAGAGAGATGAGGTCATGTATCCGCGACAACAGTGCCTCTCTGCCATATTTTAGTGCCACAGCAGGGATTCCATCCACACCCGTAGCCTTGTTATTCTTGAGCTGTTTTATGGCTTTGCCTACCTCGTGCAACGTTGGAGTTTCACTGAGGTGGTGGCGGGTCGTGTGCTGCGGGATGGAGTCGAGAACACTCGAGTCAAAGGCAGAGTCTCGATTGAGGAGATCTTCAAAGTGCTCCTTCCATCAGACCCTGACAGCCTCGGTGTCCTTGATGAGTGTTTCCCCGTTCTTGACCAGGAGTGGGGTGGGGCCTTGAGAGTTTGGACCGTAGGTGGCCTTGACTGCAGCGAAGAATCCTCGCATATCGTGGCTGTCGGCCAGTTGTTGTATCCCCTGTGCTTTCTCCATCCACCGCCTGTTCTTTAGGTCCCGGGTTTTTTGTTGGACCTGAGCCTTGAGCCGTTTGTAATGTTGCTTTGTAGCTCCCGAGTTTGGTTGTTCTTGAGGCTCAAAAATGCTCTGCGCTTACGATCTATTAGTTCTTGGATCCCCTGATCGTTTTCGTCAAACCAGTCCTGATGTTTTCTGGTTGAGTAACCAAGTGTCTCTTCACAGGCACTGGTTATAGAGGCCTGGAGTGCAGACCAAGCGCTGTGAGCATTGAGCATCTTAGGCCCATCAAGGCACGCCAGATTGGCTGAGAGGCGTTGGCTGTATAGGGCTCTCTTAGCTGGGTCTTTAAGTGCCCAGCATTAAATTTTTTGCGGAGCTGCTTCTGCTAATGTTGATGATGGATCGGATTAGGCGATGGTCCATCCAGCAGTCATCAGCTCCTGTCATGGGCGCGGGTGATGCGCACATCCTTGCCATCCCGGGCTCGGACGATGACATAGTCCAGTAGGTGCCAGTGTTTGGAGCGAGAGTATTGCCACGATGCCTTGTATTTGTCCCTCTGGCGGAACAGGGTGTTGGTGATGAGGAGTTCATGTTCGAGACATTTTGTCAGTAGGGTACCGCTGGAGTTGGCTTTCCCTACTCCCTCTCTGCCAATCACGCCTCCCCAGAGGGCTGTGTCTTTGCCGACCCTGGCATTGAAGTCTCCTAGGAGGATCAATTTGTCGATCTTGGGGAATCGGGACAGAGATGTCTTGAGGTTGGAATAAAAACCCTCTTTAGCCTCATCCGTTGCATCGAGTGTCTCCCTCTATCGCCAAATCTTCACTTTGCCTAACCCTCAATCTTTAATGCTTTACTGTTTCTCTCCCTCCATTCATTTTGTCTGTCCCTCCACCTCCATCCTTCATCATTTCCATCACTCCATCTCAAACCCTTCCGTGTCCCCATCCCTTATCTCACATAGCCAGTGCCCTTTGTCTGAAGAGTGTGTTTCCTGAGTTCACTCATGAATTACATTTCCCTAATATTAAGCTTATGCCCCATTCTTATGAATTCCCACCAGAGGAAATAATTTCTCCATACCGACCCCATTGAGTACTTCTACCCTTTTTAAATGCCTTGATTAGATCACCCTGAATCTTCTAAACTCAAGGTTACACACCAAGTTTATGCAACCTATCCTCATACTTTAACCCTTTTAGCCCCGGTATCACTCTGGTGAATCTGTACTGCTCCCCTCCCAGGCCAATATACCCTCCCCGAGGTGCGGGGCCCAGAACTGATCGCAGTGTCCCGATGGGGTCTGACCAGAGCTCTGTAGACCTGAAGCATCACTTCCTCACTTAGCTCTCCAGCCCCCTGGAGATAAGGGCCAGCATCCCATCAGCCTTTTTGCTCACTTTTGCAGCTGTGCACCAGCTTTTATTGATTTGTGTCAATGGACTCCTTGGTCAATTTGCTTCTCCACAGCTCCTAGCCTCTCACCATCAAGAAAACATTCCCAATTGTTATTTCACAGCTCCAGTGGATGGCCTCACAGCTCTTCACATTGAAATCTACCTGCATCGTTCTGCTCACTCCCGTAATCTGTCAATGTCCCTTTGTAGGTGTCTCCTACGTAACTTACTGTGCCTCCTAACTTAGAGTAATCTGCATACTTGGATATACAACTCTCTATTCCGTCATCAAAGCTATTAGCGTGTATGGTGAGTTGCTTATCTCTGTGAACTAGGCATGCTCAATGGCTGCACATCACCCTTGTGAACTAGGCACGTCATCTCCAAACTGGGCATGCTCAGTCAATGGCTACAATGGTGTGGCTTACATTTGTGAACTGTGAAAACATTTCTCAACCAAAGAACACTTGCAGCAAGATCATTCCTTTCAGTTTAATTCAAGAATCAAGAAACTAAATGTGCTGACTACTTTGGATTTGGGATTGGCCAGGAATGTGATGGAGGTGTGGGAGAGGGGGAATGTGATGGAGGTGTGGGAGAGGGGGAATGTGATGGAGGTGTGGGAGAGGGGGAATGTGATGGAGGTGTGGGAGAGGGGGAATGTGATGGAGGTGTGGGAGAGGGGGAATGTGATGGAGGTGTGGGAGAGGGGGAATGTGATGGAGGTGTGGGAGAGGGGGAATGTGATGGAGGTGTGGGAGAGGGGGAATGAAGCAAAGCCGAGAGAACTGAGGAGAGAGGCAGAAAAAAAGACTTGCATTTATATAGCGCCTTTCATGACCACCGGACGTCTCAAAGTGCTTTATAGCCAATGAAGTACTTTTGGAGTGTATCACTGTTGTAATGTGGGAAACGCAGCAGCCAACTTGTGCACAGCAAGAACCCACAAAAAGCAATGTGATAATGACCAGATAATCTGTTTTTGTTATGTTGATTGAGGGATAAATATTGGCCAGGACACCGGGGAGAACTCCCCTGCTCTCCTTCAAAATAGTGCCATGGGATCTTTTACATCCACCTGAGAGGGCAGACAGCTCCTATATAATTGTTGTTTCTATACAAATCTTGCCTTCCAAATTCTAAAACTCATCAGGAATTCAGATATAATGCTATTTGAACAAAACGTGCTGTGAGTTTTGAAAAGTTACAAATGTCTTTCAGTAATGAAGTAGTTAAATACTCACCTCCCCCTCCCCTGAACGTCTCTTACTGTTGCATATGATGGTAGGTTTACTGCAGGCCAGGTTAAGTGTGTCCTCTCGAGTATCCCAATGAACAACAGAAACCCATCAGACCTACTCGCATCCTCTCTGATAATATCACTTCCTCGCTGAGATCATTTTGGTACATTTTCATCTCTGGCACATGCTGCCCCCCCGAGCTCAGCTTTATGGTCTCCAATCAACCTGATTCAGTCTTGTTACCGTCAGACCACTTCCTCCTCCAAGGTGCTTGACTAATACAAGGCCCTGGTGTTGTCTGCTTTCTGCCTCTCAGCAAGAACGAAACCGATAGTGAAGCTCGCTTAAGGGCCTCTGGTGTATAGCGAGACGCACATACATAAAAAGTAAGTGTGGAATCCCAACAGGTTATTCGGCCCATCAAACCTGTTTCTCTGACAGAACATGTACACTCTACCCTATCATGGACCCTACGCTATTCATTTAACCTCCCACAGCCCATGTGCACTCTACCCTATCATTGACCCTCATCATCATCATAGACGGTCCCTCGAACGAGGATGACTTGTTTCCACGAGTTCACAGATGTTTCAATGAAGGACCCGATGTTCCAGTCCTGAACTCCAATTGAGGGGGTGGAAGATGTCTGTGTGTGGATTTTTTTAACATGGGGTGACCGTTGCACACCAGCCACCACACGGACTTGACAGAGCGAGGTCTTGGTCCATTGGCAAGGGTTAACCAGGACGACTGAAGACCTGCTGCCCCTGGGCCCTCACATCTTCTGGGCCCCGTACCCTCATTTGCTGCACCTCCACCACAATCTCTCGCCGCTCCCCCGTCACAAACATTCGCCACTCCTCCGCCACGATCTCCCGCTGCTCCTCCGCCATGATCTCTCGTCACTCATCTGCCCCGATCTTCCCGTCCTCCGCTGTACCAGGGCCCCGCCGATGTTCCTGCCCATGCTTCAAATGGCGACCTGGGTTTCGATGATGTCACCCAGTCGCCCACCTAGAAGCCGTCACACACTTGTAGCGGCTCGCGCTGGAAGCTGCCGTGGTATGCTCTTTTATCCTTCCGACCTGCGGTGGTGTCCTCTCACAGGCCGGGGTGGCCCATGATGTTCCAGGGCCCGCGCTGCTCAAAGTACAAGTTATACACTTATTATAGTAGGATATCTATCAGTGTCTGTGAACCAACCAATCCAAGTGAGTTCTCAACACAGAATACCAAGGAGTCACCGAGATGGACAATGTCAGGTGACCTAACATAAGAACATAAGAAATAGGAGCAGGAGTAGGCCATTTGGTCCTTCGAGCCTGCTCCGCCATTTAATAAGATCATGGCTGATCTGGTCATGGGCTCAGCTCCACTTCCCTGCCCGCTCCCCATAACCCCTTATTCCCTTATCGTTTCCGTAATTGTCCATTTCTGTCTTAAATTATTCAATGTCCCAGCTTCCACAGCTCCCTGAGGCAGCGAATTCCACAGATTGACAACCCTCTGAGAGAAATTTCTCCTCAGCTGCTCCAAACCTATCAATTGCCAATTTAATCCCCTCCCACATCCCATGTGTACTCTACCCCGTCATGGACAATGTTATCCATCCTTGTTCTGTGCTGAGTTAACTGGTCTCCCTTGCTACAGACCCTATCGTTAGTCTGAGCACCCCTGAGTTGGGAAGGGTGCAGGTCTGTTGCCTCTCCTGATCACTAACCAGTGACCCGTGCGGATAAACATGCTTGAACGACGGGTGAAGATAGCATTGGGCGTGGCTGTGATGTTAGCCCACTCTCTAGGCTCATCTGTGACAAACGGGCTCTTAGCAGAGGTTCTAGGCGTGATGTGTGGGCTACTTGGGGCAGCTTGCACCCAGGGAACTTTAGCCAGCAGGAATCTGAGAAGGCACAGATTGAGAAAACATTAAAGGATTGAAATAAAACGTTTCTCAATTAGAAGCCTCCCCTTAATGAGATCCAGTTGTGTCAAATTTGCACAGTATTTGCACATTAATGCTAAAAATGCTGCAATTTAAAAACTGCTGAGTGTGAATGTGTTATATTTAGAGCAAATTCTTTTTACTAAGATTGCGGCTGACTTATTTTAACGTTGGAGCATTTTGGACTATCTCCCACCCGTGGTCACTGAGTGACAGGTGGTGCCTTTGCTGGGAACGGTCATGTTGGGTTGAGGACATTTATAAACAGGGGTAAAAACAGACACTTTGCTGAATCTGGTTTCCATCTGTGCAGTCAGCAAATGACTGGATATAGAAACAGAAAGTGCTCCACACTCTGCCTTGTGCACCACTGCAGACGCACTGTGAGCTGCACTGCTGTCTGTGAGCGACGTCTGCCTGAGGACCTTGAAACAGGAGAGAGCTGGGGAATGCCTTTGTCTCCACGAGAGACGGAAAAACAGAAAGAGAGAGAGAGGAAGTGATGGGGAAGACAGGGAGAGAAGGAGAGGAGAGAACAGAGAGAGGGGCGACAAAGACAGATAAAGAGTGACAGAGATACACAAATACACAGACACTGACAGAGTAGGACACGACACAATGAGAGGTAGAGGAACAACAATAAGCCAAAAACAAGTGTAGGACGAAAAGCTGCTCAAGCTCTCTGTAAAGAGCTCCTGTTCGGCGGGCCTTCACCGCGGATCAGGTGGTCACAGCACTGACTGCCGCCACGTCTGGGAAGGCTGCCGGGATCAGTGGATGGCATCTACCCAGAATTCTTCACGATCCAGGTCCCAAATGGACGGCTGTGGCTGGCCAGGCTCACCGCCAACATCCCCGACACTGGGGTAATCCCCGAAGTCTGCCGCCATTCCAAAGGCGTTGCCATCCTAAGGCCAGGAAATGCAGCCAACAATCCCCAAAGCTGCGGCCCCCATCGCCCTTCTGTCCACAAGGTGGTCGTATGGCCCATCCTTAACCGGATAAAACCAGCTTTAGAAACCGTCCTCCCAAACGGGCAGGCGGCCTTCAGAGAGGGAAGGAGCTGCTCTGACCAGGTCCTTCCACTCCACCAACATTGGGGCAGGCTTTCAGAAACAGCTGGACACTGCAGCTGCCTTCATAGACTTGTCATCGGCCTACGACACTGCGTGGCGTGAAGGTCTGGTACTGAAGCATTCAATAACCATCCAATGCCTCAAGAGCCTCAGGCTTATCAACACCCTGCCGAATCACCGTACGTTCCCGTGTATCTCCTACCGAACCACCAACCGTTCCCCGTTTATCTTGGTGCCAAGACCAGCCAAACACATACGCTCAACGACCGTCTGCCACAGGAGTCAATGCTCACACCAGCCTTTGTCAAAATCTATACGGCGGACATGTCCTGCCCTAAGTCCCAGACCTTCGCATATGCTGATGGCACCGCACTGCTGACGCAGATATCAACACAAGAGGAAGCAAGTTGGACGCTAACAAGCGACCTGGTCCTGCTGGAACACTACTGCTGGATCTGGTATCTCTGCTCCAATCCGGAGAAGGCAGCTGTGTCGCTGTTCCATCTCAACAATAACGCTGCCGGGAAAGAACTCAGCATTTCCTTCTGTGGAAGGCGACTTACCCGTGGACCCCGCCCAAAATACCTGGGCCTCACCCTGGACACTTATCCGCCTCATCTCACCAACACCGGCCAAAAATTAGACTGGATGACTTTTTGTTGGACGGAGCAGATATAATGGTAAGTACTGCAGGGAATCGAATACTGCCAGGGTGATCTCCTGGACTAGTGTCGATCGCCTGGATGGGTCGGAGAGGAATTTTCCCAGATTTTTTTCTCCCTAAATTGGCCTGGGTTTTTATCTGGTTTTTGCCTCTCCCAGGAGATCACATGGCTCTGGTTGGGGTGGAGTGTAGAATGTTTCAGTGACAACTGGGCTGGGTGTTCTTTGCCTTTTCCTTCATTGTTCATAGGTTTTGTAATGACTCAAGAATCTGGTTACTGTGAACTCACTCAGCTGCAACCTGATCCATCTTTATTCCAGCCCAAGAGTGCCAGCGTGACAAAGACTTATAAACAGGTGACCAAGCACACATGTCACATGCGTACAGCCCGATGACCTCCGACCGCAGTGCCTTCTGGTGTCTGGTGACTCCCAAGCATTAATACATAACAACATCCTCCTTTTAAAATCTTAACACAGTCTTTTTACAAATTAAGACGGTCTGGGGCTTTTCTCTCACGAGTTGATCGTCTCAGTTCAACTTTGGCTCTGGGCGAGCATTCTGAGTCCGTTGAGACTGAGGACTGAGTAGCCGATCTGATGGGAGTGGTCATGACCATATCAGAGACTGAAGGTTCAGGTCAGTAATGTCAGAAGAGTCCTCTGATGAGTGAACAATGGTTGGTTGGTCACTGACTGCATCTTCCTCACTCGGTTCCAGTTCATCCGTGTGCCACAGTTTAACCTGGTCAAGGTGTTTCCTGCATGTTTGCCCATTCTTGAGCACGACAATAAACATTCTGTTACCCTCCTTGGCTGTAACAGTGCTGGCGATCCACTTTGGACCTTGACCATAGTTCAGTACATAAACCGGATCGTTGACAGAGATGTCACGTGACACAGCAACATGAGCATGACACCATTGCTGACTTTGATGTCTGTTTTCAACACGATCATTCAAATCAGGATGAACAAGAGAAAGCCTGGTCTTGAGATTTCTCTTCATCAGTAGTTCAGCCGGAGGAACTCCAGTAAGCATATGAGGTCTTGACTTGTAACTGAGCAATATACATGACAACCGTCTCTGCAGTGAGCCCTGAGTTACACATTTCATACTTTGCTTGATTGTATGAACGGCCGCTCTGCTTGACCATTAGAAGTAGGCTTGAATGGAGCTGATCTCACATGTCTGATGCCATTGAGCTTCATGAACTCCTGGAACTCACGATTTGTGAAGCAAGATCCGTTGTCACTCACAACAATGTCAGGCAAACCATGATTAGTAAACATGATACGAAGGCTCTCAATGGTAGCTGTAGACGTGCTGGATGACATAATAACACACTCTATCCACTTAGAATATGCATCTACTATGACAACAAATATCTTTCCTAGGAACGGGCCCACAAAATCGGTGTGGATCCTCGACCATGGTTTGGATGGCCACGACCAAAGATTCAGCGGAGATTCCGCTGGTAATTTACTTAGCTGCATGCAAGTATTGCACTGATGCACACACGATTCCAGATCAGAGTCAATTCCAGGCACCATACATGAGACCTAGCAATGGACTTCATCATGACAATACCAGGATGAGTGCTATGTAGTTCACATAGAAACTTTTCTCTACCTTTCTTAGGCATGATTACATGATTACCCCACAGTAAACAGTCTGGCTGAATGGACAGCTCATCCTTGCGACGGTTGTAAGGTTTGGTCTCCTCACGCATCTCCATAGATATGGCAGACCAATCACCACTGAGTACACACCATTTCACAACCGATAAAATAGGGTCATGATTGGTCCAGATTCTAACTTGTTGAGCAGTGACAGGGGTTCCTTCACTCTCAAAAGCATCTATTACTAACAGTAGATCTGTTGAGGCAACTCCATCTCAGTTGTGGGTAAAAGCAGATGACTCAGTGCATCGGCACAATTCTCAGTGCCGAATAACATAATCATAGGCAGACAACGACAACGCCCAGCTCTGGATACGGGACGATGCATTGGTATTAATATCTTTGTTTTCCAAAAACAATGAAATGAGTGGCTTGTGATCTGTTTCAAATTCAAAGCGAAGACCAAACAGGTACTGATGCCTCTTTTTGACCCCATACACACAGGCCAAAGCTTTTTCTACCATGCTGTAAGTTCTTTCCACTTTCGACAAACTTCTCGAAGCGTACGCAACAGGTTGTAGCTTACCCGACTCATTTTCTTGTTGAAGTATACAGCCAGCCCCATATGATGAGGCATCACAGGCCAATACAAGACGCTTACACAGATCATAGTGAACCAGCAGCTTGTTTGAACAGAGCAGATTCTTGATCTATCTTGAAATACACCCTAGACCCAGTTGTCACCGCTTCTGAACAGCACGTGCAGTGGCTCTGGTAAAGTGCTCAATCCGGGTAAAAAATTACTGAAGTAGTTGAGTAGCCCAAGGAATGAACGCAGCTCCATCACATTCTGAGGCCTGGTTGCATTTTTGATGGCCTTGGTTTTCGATTCAGTAGGCCGGATGCCATCAGCAGCAATCTTTCTCCGCCGGAATTCAACTTCAGGTGCCATGAAGATAAACTTTGACCGTTTCAGCCTGAGTCCCACTTTGTCCAGATGCTGTAGGACTTCTTCAAGATTGTTCAGATGTTCAGCAGCGTTGCAACCTGTGACCAGAATGTCATCTTGAAACATGACAGTTTTAGGGACGGACTTCAGTAAACTCTCCATATTCCTATGGAATATGGCTGCAACTGAACGAATTCCAAAAGGACACCTTTTGTAGACAAACAGTCCTTTATGGGTGTTGATGCAGGTGAGTTTCTTCGAGGTGTCAACAAGCTTCTGGGTCATATAGGCCGACGTCAGATCCAGTTTAGTGAATGACTTTCCACCAGCTAGCATGGCGAACAGGTCATCAGCCTTCGATAACGGGTACTGATCCTGTTTCGAAAATCGGTTAATCATAACCTTGTAGTCTCCACAAATCCTGACAGTGCCATCACTCTTCAATGCAGGAACAATGAACTAACCCACTCATTAAACCTGACCTGTGATATGATCCCTTCACGCTGGAGTTTGTCAAGCTCAATTTCAATCTTCTCCTCATCATGTATGGAAAAGACTGAGCTTTGTGATAGACAGGCCTTGCATTGGAGTCCAGGTGAATCTGCACCTTGGCTCCCGTAAAATTACCAATGCCCGGTTCAAATAAAGAAGGAAACTTTTTCAATACTTGAGCACACAAAGTGCCATCCACCGAGAACAACATCTTGACATCATTCCAGTTCAGCTTGATTTTTCTCGAGCCAATTCCTGCCGAACAGCGTTGGACCATTACCTGGAACGATCCATAATGGTAGCTCGTGAACCACACCGTCATATGACACCTCGATTGCTGCACTGCTCAGCACCGGTATGAGTTCCTTAGTGTAAGTACTCAACCTGGCATTGACTGGACTCAGCTTTGGTTTCACAGGCTTAGTGTCCCACAGCTTGTCGAATGTCCTTTGGCTCATTATCGACTGGCTCGCACCCGTGTCCAGCTCCATTGATACAGGCACGCCATTCAGCTTCACATTAACGTCTATCGGCTGGCTCTTGCTCAGGAACGAATACAGTCCATTCACTTCCTCCTTGGGTTGCGTATCCGGGCCATCACTGAACTGGTCCTCATCAACCACGTGGTGAGCCGCACCACGCTTGCTCCGTTGTGAACACATCCTGTGAAGATGCCCCACTTTCGAACATCCATTACATGAGTATTGTCTAAACCGACACTGATGAGGCTGATGATTGCCCCCACAACGCCAACAGGGTGAAATCTGGATCGAACCAGTTGCCGGGCTCTCAGCAGCGGCAGGTTTTGCGTCAGCAGTTCTGTCCGAAGACGATGCCATCTTGTTTACAGTACTTGCCGTGGAACTCCGACTCGTCGATGATATCTGCCTCAAATTATCATCTGTCATCATGCATGCCTGGGCAGTCGCGATGGCCTTTTTCAAATCCAGCGTCTCTGCAGCCAACAGCTTCCTGAGGATCGCATCATGGCTGATGCCTATCACGAAGACATCATGCAGCATGTCTTCCAGCATGTTCCCGAACTTACATGGCTCAGCAAGACGTCGCAGGTCGGTGATAAATCCCGACACGTCCTGGCCTTCAGCACGAACGTGCGTGTAGAAACGGTAGCGCGATATGATGATCCCTACTTTTGGCTTCAGATGGTTACCCACCAACGTACACAATTCCTCGTACCCTTTTTCTGCCGGACATACAGGCGAGGAAAGATTCTTCATGAGACCGTTTTCGGACCACAAACGGTGAGGAGAACTGTCCTGCGCTTAATTGCGTAGGCCTCTGCCTCCATGCTGTTGGCCACAAAATCCTGATCCAGGCGGTCGACAAGATCCGCCCGATCTTCATCCTCCATGAATCTCTCCAGGATTCCAACAGCACCTATTGTATATGCGAAGGTTCTTAAATTACCTTGTCGCCAATTGTAATGACTCAAGAATCTGGTTACTGTAAACTCAAGTGCAACCTGATCCACCTTTATTCCAGCCCGAGAGTGTCAGCGTGACAAAGACACCCAACTTTATATACAGTGGACCAAGCACACATGTCACATGTGTACAGCCCGATGACCTCCGACCGCGGCGCCCTCTGGTGTCTGGTGAACCACAAGCATTAATACATAACAGGTTTATATGTAACCTTCAGGGCTGCTGGCCAAGGGCCGTGCGGCTCTTTGTCGGCCGGCATCGACACGATGGGCCGAAATGGCTTCTTTCTGCGCTGTAAATTTCTATGTTTCTATGTTTCTATGAAACATTAACTCTGTTTATCTCTCCACAGATGCACCTGACCTCCTGAGTATTTCCAGCATTTTCTGTTCTTATAACAGAGGTCCCTGGCTTCGACCTCCCTTGAGGACAGTGGACAGCACTCGGCCCAATCGCCACAGAGCACAGACGCTGCTCCCACCTGCTCCACATGGGGAAGGTGAGGGACAACCCGAAGTATGACTGTGGCCCAGAGTCCCAGACCCTGGAGCACATCACTTTAACCCGCCCACTGAGGCTTCTCATTTCCCCACTCGGCATCTCGAGAGGCCATTGAATGGAGAGTCAAACTAGACGTCCCATAATAAGCTTCTCCCATCATATGAAAGTAGCAGTACTAGCAAGCCAGGTATTGTGCTGTATGCAATATAAGACAAAGCCAACCACCAGGCTCAGGGCAACTAGGGATGGGCAATCAATCCTGAGCATCAGCCTGAAAAACAGTATATATACACACACATATATAGTGTGTGCAAAAGCAAAATACAGAAAGGGTCAATAACCATAGAGTAGTGATACTGGGGGGCTTCAATTATCCGAATTTAGACTGGGATAGTCACAGTGTAAAGGGCAGAGAGGGGGAGGGGAGGAATTCTCGAAATGTGTACTAGAGAACTTTCTTGATCAGTGTGTTTCCAGCCCAATGAGGAAGGAAGCAGGGCTGGGTCTGGGGAATGAGGTGGGCATGTTTCAGTGGGGGAGCATTTGGGGAACTGTGATCACAATCTCAGGCTTAGAATAAAGTACAATCAAGGACTAACTTCAGTGAGTTGAAAATGAATGTGGCCCAGGTGGATTAGAATCAAAGACTGTCAAGTCCAAGAGAAAATGGACAAAGAGGAGATGGTTCGGGTACAGAGTACACACACTCTCCCCGAGCATCCAAAGCTGGAGATCCCTGGGTGACTGAAGTTATAGAGATTAGCATAAACAGGAAAAGGGGGCTCATGGTGTATACAAAAGCTGGAAATCTGAAATAAAAACAGAAAATGCTGAATACTCAACAGGTCAGGCAGCACCTGTGGCGAAAGAAACAGAGTTAACATTTACTAGAAAATTTTATTCGCTTTGCTTCCAATTTCCACCCTTCCCTCACCTTCATATGGTCCATCTCCGACTCTTCCCTTCCCTTCCTCGACTTCTCCGTCTCCATCTCTGGGGATAGGCTATTGATAAACTTTCACTATAAGCCCACAGTTACCTGGACTACACTCCCTCCCACCCCGCATCCTAGATTTTCCGTCTCCATCGCATCTGCTCCGACGACACACTAATGCCTCGGACATGTCTTCCTTTTTCCTCAACCGAGGATTCCCCTCCGCCTTGGTTAACATGGCCCTCGACCGTGTCTGTTTTATTTCCTACACCTCTGCTCTCACCCCTTACCCTCCCTTTCAGGACCATGACAGGGTTCCCCTTGTCCTCACCTGTCACCCCACCGGCCTCCACGTTCAACGGATCATCCTCCACCAATCCCGCCATCTCCAGCATGACCCCACCACCAATCACATTTTCCCCTCCCCTCCCCCCTCAGTGTTCCGAAGGGACCGTTCCCTCTGCGATACCCTGTTCCATTCCGCAGTCACCCCCAGCACCCCATCCCCTTCCCACGGCACTTCCCGTGCAGGCGCAGGAGATGCAACAACTGCCCTTTTACCTCCTCCCTTCCCACTGTCCAGGGCCCCAAACATCCCTTCCAGGTGACACAGCGATTTACTTGTACTTCTTTCAATGTAGTATACTGTATTCGCTGCTCACGATGTGGTCTCCTCTACATTGGGGAGACCAAGCACAGATTGTGTGACCACTTTACGGAACACCTCCGTTCAGTTTGTAAGTGTGACCCCAAGCTTCCGGTCACCTGTCACTGTAATTCCCCGCTCCACTCTCACTCTGACCTCTCCGTCCTCCGTCTCCTACATTGTTCCAACAAAGTTCAACGCAAGCTCGAGGAACAGCACCTCATCTTTTGTTTAGGCACTTTGCAGCCTTCTGGACTCAACATCCAGTTCAACAATTTCAGACCGTAAACCCTGACCCTATTTTTTCCTGTTTATTTCTCTCTTTCCCACGGCAGCTGTTGATGAATCTGCCATTTACACACTAGCTAGATTCCTCTTTTGTTTCTTAACTTGTCCCATTACCATCTCCTTTTGCCTTGCACCATCATCCCTTTAATCTCTTAATTTATTCTGCCTTCCACCCTATCACAGACCTTCCCCTTTGATCATTCCTCCCCTCCCCCCTTTCCCTGCCCCAACACTTGCTTGAATTATGTAACATCTCTAACTTTTTCCAGTCCTGACGAAAGGTCATCGACCTGAAACGTTAACTCTGTTTTTCTCTCTCCACAGACGCTGCCTGACCTGCTGAGTATTTCCAGCATTTTCTGTTTTTATTATCATCATCATCATAGGCAGTCCCTCGGGATCGAGGAAGACTTGCTTCCACTCTTAGTATGAGTTCTTAGGTGGCTGAACAGTCCAATACGGGAACCACAGTCCCTGTCACAGGTGGGACAGACAGTGGTTGAGGGAAAGGGTGGGTGGAGAGTCTGGTTTGCCGCATGCTCCTTCCGCAGCCTGCGCTTGGTTTCTGCATGTTCTCGGTGACGAGACTCGAGGTGCTCAACGCCCTCCTGGATGCATTTCCTCCACTTAGAGCGGTCTTTAGCCAGGGTCACCCAGGTGTCAATGGGGATGTCGCACTTTATCAGGGAGGCTTTGAGGGTGACCTTGTAACGTTCCCTCTGCCCATCTTTGACTCATTTGCCATGAAGGAGCTCCGAGTAGAGCGCTTGCTTTGGGAGTCTCATGTCTGGCATGCGGACAATGTGGCCTGCCCAGCGGAGCTGATCAAGTGTGGTCAGTGCTTCGATGCTGGGGATGTTGGCCTGATCAAGGACACTAATGTTGGTGCGTCTGTCCTCCCAGGGAATTTGTAGGATCTTGCGGAGACATCGTTGGTGGTATTTCTCCAGTGACTTGAAGTGTCTACTGTACATGGTCCATGTCTCTGAGCCAGGAGGGCAGGTATTACTATAGCCCTGTAGACCATGAGTTTGGTAGCAGTTTTGAAGGCCTGGTCTTCAAACACTCTTTTCCTCGGGTGGCCGAAGGCTGCAATGGTGCACTGGAGACGGTGTTGAACCTCCGCATCAATGTCTGCCTTTGTTGATAAGAGGCTCCCGAGGTATGGGAAATGGTCCACGTTGTCCAGGGCTGCGCCATGGCTCTTGATGACTGGGGGACAGTGCTGTGCAGCGGTGACAGGCTGGTGGAGGATCTTTGTCTTACGGGTGTTTAGCGTAAGGTCCATGTTCTTGTATGCCTCAGTAAATAGATCGACTATGTCCTGGAGTTTGCCTCTGTATGTGAGCAGACTCAGGCGTTGTCCATGTACTGTAGCTCGACGACAAAGGTTGGGGTGGTCTTGGACCTGGCCTGGAGACGGCGAAGGCTGAACAGATTCCCATTGGTTCTGTAGTTTAGTTCCACTGCAGCGGGGAGCTTGTTGAATGTGAGGTGGAGGATGGCAGCGAGAAAGATTGAGAAGAGGGTGGGGGTGATGACCAGCCCAGTTTGACCCCGGTCCAGATGTGCATTGAATCTGTAATGGATCCGTTGGTAAGGATCACAGCCTGCATGTCATCGTGGAGTAGGCGGAGGCTGGTGACGACCTTTTGGGGACATTCGAAACGGAGGAGGACGCTCCATAGATGCTCACGGTTGACAGTGTCAAAGGCCTTTGTAAAGTCGAAGAAGGCCATGTATAAGGGCTGGCACTGTTTCCTGCATTTTTCCTGCCTCATGATAAATAGCCTGATGATAAATTTCAGGTTCATAATTCAGTAGAGAACTAAGCTGAATATAGAAAGTTCAGAGGAAATCTAAAAAAGGAATAAAAAAGGCCAAGAGAGAATATAAGAACATAAGAAATAGGAACAGGAGTAGGCTTTACGGCCCTTCGAGCCTGCTCTGCCATTCAATAAGATCATGGCTGATCCGATAATAGATTAGTGGGTAACATAACAGGGAAACCAAAAGTCTTTTATAAAAATTGAAATAGTAAAAGGATTGTTAAAGGAAGGGTGGAGCCGATTAGGGACAACAAAGGAAATTTTCTGGAGGCAGAGGGCAAGGCTGAGGTATTAAATGAGTACTTTGCATTTGTCTTCACTAGGGAAGAGAATAGAATCATAGAAATTTACAGCACGGAAGGAGGCCATTTCGGCCCATTGTGTCTGCGCCGGCTGACCACGAGCTACCACCCTAATCCCACTTTCCAGCTCTCGGTCCATAGCCCTACAGGTTATGGCACTTCAGGTGCACATCCAAGTACTTTTTAAATGAGGTGAGGGTTTCTGATTCTATCACCCTTTAAGCAGTGAGTTCTAGACCCCCACCACCCTCTGGGTGAAAATATTTCCCCTCAAATCCCCCTAAACCTCCGACCAATTACTTTAAATCTATGCCCCCTGGTTGTTGGCCCTCTCTAAGGGAAATAGATCCTTCCTATCCGCTCTATCTAAACCCCTCATAATTTTATACATCTTAGTAAGGTCTCCCCTCAGCCTCCTCTGTTCCAAAGAAAACAACCCCAGTCTATCCAATCTTTCCTCATAGCTAAGATTCTCCAGTCCAGGCAACATCCTCGTAAATCTCCTCTGCACCCTTTCCAGTGCAATCACATCCTTCCTGTAATGTGGTGATCAGAACTGCATGCAGTACTCCAGCTGTGGCCTAACCAGTGTTTTATACAGTTCAAGCATTACCTCCCTGTCTTGTATTCTATGCCTCGGCTAATAAAGGCAAGTATTCCGTATGTCTTCTTAACCACCTTATCTACCTGGCCTGCTACCTTCAGGGATCTGTGGACCTGCACTCCAAGGTCCCTTTGTTCCTCTACACTCTGTTTCCTACCTTTTATTGTGTATTCCCTTGCCTTGTTAGCCCTCCCGAAATGCATTACCTCACACTCTCCTGATTGAATTCCATTTGCAACTGTTCTGACCAGTTCATTGATATCTTCCTGCAGTCCACAACCTTCTTCTTCATTATCAACCACACAGCCTATTTTGTATCATCTGCAAACTTCTTAATCATACCTTCTATATTCAAGTCTAAATCATTAATATATACCACAAAAAGCAAGGGACCCAGGACTGAGCCCTGCGGAACCCCACTGGAAACAGTCTTCCAGTCACAAAAACACCCATTAACCATTACCCTTTGCTTTCTGCCTCTGAGCCAATTTTGGATCCAACTTGCCACTTTGCCCTGGATCCCATGGGCTTTTACTTTCGTGACCAGTCTGCTATGTGGGACCTTATCAAAAGCCTTGCTAAAATCCATATATACTACATCAAACAGATTATCTTCATCGCCACTCCTTGTTACCTCCTCAAAAAATTCAATCATATTAGTCAGACACAACCTTCTCTTAACAAATGCGTGCTGACTGTCCTTGATGAATCCATGTCTTTCTAAATGAAGATTTATCCTAAACCTCAGAATTTTTTCCAATAATTTTCCCACCACCAAGGTTAGGCTGACTGGCCTGTAATTACTCGGTCTATCTCTTTCTCCCTTTTAAACAAAGGTGCCACATTAGCAGTCCTCCAGTCCTCTGGCACCACACCTGAAGCCAGAGAGGATTGGAAAATGATAGTCAGAGCCTCTGCTATTTCCTCTTTTGCTTCGCTTAACAGCCTGGGCTACATTTCAACCAGGCCTGGGGATTTATCCACTTTCAAAGTTGCTAAACGCCCCTTAATACTTCCTCTCTCACTATCTTTAATTCATCTAATATTTCACACTCCTCCTCCCTGATTGCAATGTCTGCATCGCCTCTCTCTTTTGTGAAAACAGACGCTAAGTATTCATTACGAACCATACCCACGTCTTCCGCCTTCACACACTGATTACCCTCATGGTCTCTAATAGGCCCTACCCTTTCTTTAGTTATCCTCTTACTCTTAATATATTTATAAACATCTTTGGGGTTTCCTTGATTTTACTTGTCAAAATGTTTTCATGCTCGCCCTTTGCTTTCCTAATTTATATTTTAATTGCGTAGTGCCCGTTGTTTGATTGCTGCCAATATCACAGTAGAGGAGGCAGTAGACAAACTGGATAGGATAAAAATAGATAAAGAGGAGGTACATAATGTAATAGAGCTCCCCTAGTGGACTACGACTCCATCTAGTGGACAAACATGGTAATGCAACAACTGACGTAAATAATAAAGGATCATGTGGCAAAATCACTTGATAACAGTTTTCTGTTATGTAGTGTGCTTCTTGGTGATGTTGTAAGAATATATCACATTTGGTGATGACAATCAGATTTCAGGATTCCCGAGCTGAAATTTTTGTTGGTGGATGATCCAGCCAACCGACAGAGAAACTTTGAGAGCTTCTTTGTTTTGCAGAACAGCTAAAAATTCCAGGTAAATTACAAGCCCACTATGTGGATTGTCAACATCGCCAGAGTCCAGATGGCTGTGCCTATGGGAATAATAGGGTGTTTGGGTGAGTTCCATCGTGACTGAGAGACTTTCGGAGCATATGTGGAGCAGCTAGAAATGTTTTTCTCCGCAAATAGTATCGTTGTAGTCCCCGAAGATGAAAATCATAACTGTGTGGCTTTAAAAAGGAAACGGGCTATTTTCTTGACTGAAGCAGGTCCCGAGGTGTATGAAACCCTGAAAAATTAGCTTGTTCCCATCAAGCCGAAGGACATGCAACTGATGGAGATTCTAAATATTTATTCTGGATGAAATAAACATAGTGCGAGAGGAGGTATTAAGGAGTTTAGCAGCTTTGAAAGTGGATAAGACCCCAGGCCCGGATGAAATGTATCCCAGGCTGTTGAGCGAAGCAAAAGAGGAAATAGCAGAGGCCTTGACCATTATTTTCCAGTCCTCTTTGGATTCAGGCAGGGTGCCGGAGGACTGGAGTACTGCTAATGTGGTACCCTTGTTTAAGAAGGGAGAAAGGGCTAGGCCGAGTAATTACAGGCCTGTCAGCCTAACCTCAGTGGTGGGAAAATTATTGGAAAATTCCTGAAGGGCAAATCTACATTTAGAAAGGCAAGGATTAATCAAGGATAGTCAGCATGGATTTGTTAAGGCAAGATCGTGTTTGACTAACCTGTTTGAATTTTTTGAGGAGGTAACCAGGAGGGTCGATGAGGGTAGTGTGTACGATGTAGTATATCTGGACTTTAGCAAAGCTTTTGATAAGGTCCCATATGGTAGACTGGTCATGAAGGTAAAAGCCCATGGTGTCCAGGACAAAGTGGCAAGTTTGATCCAAAATTGCCTCAGAGGTAGGAAGCAAAGGGTAATGGTTGATAGGTGTTTTTGTGACTGAAAGGATGTTTCCAGTGGGGTTCCACAGGGCTCAGTATTGGGGCCCTTGCTTTTTGTGTTATACATCAATGATTTAGATTTGAATATAGGGAGTATGATTAAAAAGTTTGCAGATGAAACTAAAATTGGCTGCGTGGTTGATAATGAAGAGGAAAGTCATGGACTGCAGGAGGATATCAATCTACTGGTCAGGTGGGCAGACCGGTGGCAAATGGAATTTAATTCAGAGAAGTGTGAGGTGATGCACTTTGGGAGGGCTAATAAGGAAAGGGTATACACATTAAACGTGGGCCACTCAATAGTGTAGATGAACAAAGGGACCCTGGAGTGCTTGTCCACAGATCCCTGAAAATAGCAGGCCAGGTGGATAAGGTGGTTAAGAAGGCTTACGGAATGCTTGCCTTTATTGGCCGAGGCATAGAATATAAGAGTAGGGAGGTTATGCTTAAATTGTATAATACTTTGGTTAGGCCACAGCTGGAGTACTGCGTGCAGTTCTGATCGCCGTATTATAGGAAGGCATTGATTGCACTAGAGAGGGTGCAGAGGAGATTTACTAGGATGCTGCCTGGAATAGAGAATCTTAGCTATGAGGACAGTTTGGAGAGGCTGGGTTTGTTCTCCTTGGAACAGAGGAGGCTGAGGGGAAACCTCATTGATGTGTACAAAATTTTGAGAGGCCTGGATATAGTGAATAGTAAGGGCCTATTTCCATTGGTGGAAGGGTCAATTACGAGGGGGCATAGGTTTAAGGTGGTTGGTGGGAGGTTTAGAGGGGATTTGAGGGGAAGCTTCTTCACGTGGAGAGTTGTGGGGGTCTGGAGCTCACTGTCTGGAAAGGTGGTAGAGGCCGAAACCCTCACAACATTTAAAAGGTGCTTGGATGGGCACTTGAAGTGCCGTAACCTGCGGGGTTACGGATCTAGAACTGGTAAGTTGGATTAGACTGGATAACCTCTTGTTTGCTGCCACAGATACGATGGTAAGTACTTCAGGGAATCGAATACAGTCAGAGTTGTCTCCTGGAGTAGTTTTGATCGCCTGGATGGGTCAGAGAGGGATTTTACCAGAATTTTTTCCCCAATTGGCCTGGGTTTTTAACTGTTTTTTCGCCTCTTCCAGGAGATTACATGACTCTGAGTGGGGTGGAGTGTCGAATGTTGCGATGCATGGAATGTCGCAATTGTGTGGGCGGACAGGTTGGCCTGGGTGCTCTTTACCTGACCGCTATTGTTCATTGTTCATCGGTTTATATGTAAATGTTGGTCCCTTAGAAGATGAGCCCTGTAAAGTTTACACATTTTTGATCAAGGCACAGCAAGAGGCCACGGTCTAAAATGGTTTAAAGAAAACCTGTGGGACTGTTGGGCGGGAGAAAGAACGCCAGCCTGAGGCAGGTTGACTCATAACTGATTCATGCAATTTCTGTGGTCAGGAGCGAGACCCGATTAAACATCGAGACAAAGGGTTTTGATACAATCAAGCAGAGGAGCCCATAGATTAATTGGCCGGAGGGGAAAAACCAGTTCCCTATGGAGACTACAAGTCTGCGAAAACCCAGGACCACAAAGAATCCCACAAGGCGTGCATTTTTGGATAGCGAGGCACAAAAGATAAGGAGTTATCTTTGGCCCTGCCGATTCCGTGCACAGAATGAGGTGCGATTGTGGCCATCCAAACAGATCCAAACCCATCATCACAACCATCGAGACTCATCCAGATGCATTAACTGGAAGCAGCCCAGCAGGAGACTTGTATAATCGAATGGATATATATGAAGGAGCTCACAGAAGTAAAACAGCACAGAACAACAGGTCGAAGGAACAACAAACATGAAGGGGAACAACGGAAAGAAGACCAAGAAGAGAGGGACAAGTGGGGAAGCAAGCAGCGGGGACCCAACACCTTCCATAGATCCACGAGCCAACAGTTGACAACAGCAGCAACTGGCTGGATGGACGATTGTATGTCTTCGATCAATCTCTAAGAAGTCTTCTTCTGTAATTTTTAGTTGGTTTTTGTGTAAAAACAATTGGGTTTAAGTCTAAACTTTGCGTTACGTGGAGTCCTTCCTGTAATTTTCGAGGTCCACGAATCAAAGTAGAATGGAAAACAGACACCCTACAGACCGGGGAATTAGTAATGGGGAACATGGAGATGTCAGAAACTCTGAACAAATATTTTGTATCAGTCTTTACGGTAGAGGACACTAACAATATCCCAACAGTGGATAGTCAAAGGGCTATGCGGGGGAGGAACTTAACACAATCACAATCACTAAGGAGGTGATACTCAGTAAGATAACAGGACTAAAGGTGGATAGATCCCCTGGACCTGATGGCTTGCATCCTAGGGTCTTGAGAAGTAACGGCAGGGATAGTGGAAGCACTATTTGTAATTTACCAAAATTCCCTGGATTCTGGGGAGCTCCCAACAGATTGGAAAATGGCAAATGTAACGCCCCTATTCAAAACAGGAGGCAAACAGAAAGCAGGAAACTATAGACCAGTTAGCCTAACGTCTGTGGTTGGGAAAATGTTGGAGTCCATTATTAAAGAAGCAGTAGCAGGACATTTGGAAAAGCATAATTCAGTCAGGCACAGTCAGCATGGATTTATGAAGGGGAAGTCATGTTTGACAAATTTGCTGGAATTCTTTGAGGATGTAACGAACAGGGTGGATAAAGGGGAGCCAGTGGATGTGGTGTATTTGGACTTCCAGAAGGCATTTGACAAGGTGCCACATAAAAGGTTACTGCACAAGATAAAAGTTCACGGGGTTGGTGGGTAATATATTAACATGGATAGAGGATTGGCAAACAACAGAAAACAGAGAGTCAGGATAAATGGTTCATTCTCAGGTTGGCAATCAGTAACTAATGGGATGCTGCAGGGATCAGTGCTGGGACTCCAACTATTTATAATCTATATTAACGACTTGGAAGAAGGGACTGAGTGTAATGTAGCCAAGTTTGCTGATGATACAAAGATGGGAGGAAAAGCAATGTGTGAGGAGGACACAAAAAATCTGAAAAAGGACATAGACAGGCTAAGTGAGTGGGCAAAAATTTGGTGCATGGAGTATAATGTTGGAAAGTGTGAGGTTATGCACTTTGGCAGAAAAAAATCAAAGAGCAAGTTATTATTTAAATGGAGAAAAATTGCCAAGTGCTGCAGTACAGCGAGACCTGGGGGTTTTTGTGCATGAAACACAAAACGTTAGTATGCAGGTACAACAAGTGATCAGGAAGGCCAATGGAAGCTTGGCCTTTATTGCAAAGGGGATGGAGTATAAAAGCAGGGAAGTCTTGCTACAGTTATACAGGGTATTGGTGAGGCCACACCTGGAATACTGCATGCAGTTTTGGTTTCCACATTTAAGAAAGGATATACTTGCTTTGGAGGCAGTTCAGAGAAGGTTCACTAGGTTGATTCCGGAGATGAGGGGGTTGACTTATGAGGAAAGGTTGAGGAGGTTGGGCCTCTACTCATTGGAATTCAAAAGAATGAGAGCTGATCTTATCGAAATGTATAAGCTTATGAGGGGGCTTGACAAGGTGGACGCAGAGAGAATGTTTCCACTGATGGGGAGACTAGAACTAGGGAGCATAATCTTAGTTTTAAATGAGTGGCCCCTTATTCTGAGATGAGGAGGAATTTTTTCTCTCAGAGGTTTGTAAATCTGTGGAATTCGCTGCCTCAGAGAGCTGTGGAAGCTGAGTCATTGAATACATTTAAGACAGAAATTGAGAGTTGCTTAACTGATAAGGGAATAAGGGGTTATGGGGAGCAAGCAGGGAAGTGGGCCCGAGTCCATGATCGGATCAGCCATGATCGTATTAAATGGCGGAGCAGGCTCGAGGGGCCATATGGCCTACTCCTGCTCCTATTTCTTATGTTCTTATGTTCATATGTAACCTTCAGGGCTGCTGACCGAGGGCCGTGTGGTTCTTTGTCAGCCGGCGTGGTCACGATGGGCCGAAATGGCCTCCTGCGCTGTAAAATTCTATGTTTCTAACAGCACTACAGTCCTGAGCCCCTGGAAATTGCTGAAAGTTATCGTTTCGGAATACGATATCAATTACCTGACGAGAGTATCAGTGAGTAGATTGTTGCATTAAAGAAGCTATCTGTCATTTCGGAAACTTTCTGGACCGAGCATTGCGTGACCGGTTTGTTTGTGGGATGTAAAATGAAGCGATCAAAAAAAAGTTATTGACAACTCCTAACTTGACTGTTGATTTAGCTTGTCAGACAGCTATGTCAATGGATATGGTCGACCAATACTCCTGAGAATTTCGCATCATTTCCAGTCGTCAGAGAACCGAGGTGAGTCGCCTGCAGGTTAAAAGTAAAAGGTAGTTGGGCCCCAAGGCCTCAGCAACTGGACAAGGTAACAGAGCATTGAAGTCCTGCTATCGGTGCCTGGGACAACACATTGCTCAAAGCTGTCCCTATGTGAAGGCAGAGAGTTTCTACTGCAAGAAAACTGGGCTGAAGAGTAAACCGATGTTCAATGTTAGAAGTAGAAATCACCGGACACTAGCATTGAAGAGAAGCAACAGGACGAGGAGGTTTTGGAGATACACGTCATCAGGAGAATGAGGGTACCTAACAGTGATTCATGAAGTATTGTCATCCAAGTAGACGTTGCAGGAACCAGGATACCCATGCAAATCGACACTATCCATGAGTGTAGTACCGGAGTCGCTATATCTCGACAAATTGCATGATTTTTGACTGGAGAAATCAAAGATAGAGCTGCGAGGCTCAAGAGAGCATATCCCTGTTGTAGGACGTATCATCATAAGGGTGAGATACAAGGATCAGTTTCAGAGCTTGCCTCTTCTAGTAGTGGCTGGTTATTTATCGTAATACTCCTCATACAACAATGGTAGAACACCAGCAGAGTTGTTTCTCAAACGACAGCCACAAACCAGGTTTTCGTTGTTAAAGCAAAACTTGGCACAGTCAGTAGGAGAGAAACAGTCAAGACAGAGAATCATGATAGAGGAAGAGTAAGAGAGAGAAGTGTGAAGTTGAATCAAAAGGTGAGAGTGAAGGACCATCACCATAAATGGATAAAGTGGTGAAGATATGTGGACCTTGCACATATTTGGTCAAGATTTTCATATCTTATCTTTATACCAAAATCGCTACAATGCTCCATTGCCTTGAATTTTCTCATCAGATTTCTAAATTTCCCCTCACCTGACTAGCACCTATTTTTTAGTTTAAACGCGATCTACAGCCCTAGTTATACAATTCGCTGTGTCACTGGTTCCAGCCCGATTTAAGTGAAGTTCGTCCCAACAGAACAGCTCCCTCTTTACCCAGGACTGATGCCAGTACCCATGAAACAAAACTCCTTCCTCCCAAACCAGGCTTTGAAATAGAAGAGGTAGAGAGAGATAGAGAGAGAGATAAAAACACAAATAGAGAGAAGGGCAGATAGGCAGTTTCTTTCCTCATTCTAATCTGATTTTATTTAAGGTTGAACTCTGAAAGCTAACTAAACCTTTGAGGGAAGCAGATACAAAGGGAGCCTAGGATGGACAAGGGAGGAGGAGAACCTGTTCCAAGAACCTGGCCTTTCATCACCTACACTTGGGGGATGAAAGCATGAGCAGGCTGAGTGTAAGGGATGGATAAAGGTGAAATGTGTGGCAGTGCAGTAAGGGGAGGTGAGCATATAGCCGTTGAGTAGGTAGTAAAAAAACAAGTCGAGTTAGTGAAAGGGTGGCATAAAAGGGAATAGCGGCAGAAAGATGAAGGGCTAGATGGCACCTGGGAGTGTTTGATGGAACAGTGTAGAGGGAGCTTTACTCTGTATCTAACCCGTGCTGTACCTGCCCTGGGAGCATTTGATGCGGTTGTGTAGAGGGAGCTTTAATTTTATTTTTATTCGTTCATGGGATGTGGGTATCGCTGGCAAGGGCACCATTTATTGCCCATCCCTAATTGCCGCCTTCGTGAACCGCTGCAGTCCGTGTGGTGAAGGTGCTCCCACTGTGCTGTTAGGGAGGGAGTTCCAGGATTGTGACCCAGCGACGACGAAGGAACGGCCGATATATTTCCAAATCAGGATGGTGTGTGACTTGGAGGGGAACGTGGAGGTGATGGTGTTCCCATGTGCCTGCTGCCCTTGTCCTTCTAGAGGGTAAAGGTCACGGGTTTGGGAGGTGCTGCCGAAGAAGCCTTGGCGAGTTGCTGCAGTGCATTTTGTAGATGGTACACACTGCAGCCACGGTGCGCCGGTGGGGGAGGGAGTGAATGATGAAGGTGGTGGATGGGGGGCCAATCAAGTGGCTGCTTTGTCCTGGATGGTGTCGAGCTTCTTGAGTGTTGTTGGAGCTGCACTCATCCAGGCAAGTGGGGAGCATTCCATCACACTCCTGACTTGTGCCTTGTAAATGGTGAAAAGGCTTTGGGGAGTCAGGAGGTGAGACACTCGCCAGCCTCTGACCTGCTCATGTAGCCACAGTATTTATGTGGTTGGTCCAGTTATGTTTTGTCATGTATGTAGACCATGTATACTAACTGCATAGTCACATAAGGTGTGCCACCAGAGGGCACTGCGGTGGGAGACCTGTCACCTGCATAGGTGTGCAGGGCCCAGTATAAAAGGCTGCCCACCATGCCTGTGCCTCACTCTGGAGTTACAATAAATGGGACTAAGGTCACAACAGCTCAAGTACAATATTAGATCTCGTGGAATCATTCATAAGAATATTAATGACATAACAACTGGCGATGAGATTACGAACTTTCACGCAAAAATGACTAACATTGGTGCATTAGAAAAGTTCTCAGAGGGTGAAGATTGGGAAGCCTTTACGGAGCGGCTTGACCAATATTTCGTAGCAAACGACCTGGTAGGCGATGATCCGGCCACGCTGGCAGATAAGCGCAGAGCTATCCTGTTGACCAGTTGTGGGCCCGCGGTCTAAGGCCTTTCAGGGACTTGCTTGCGCCAGAGAAAACAATGACCAAGTCATAGGAGGAGTTGAAATTGCTAATTCGGGACCAACTCAAACCGAAGGAGAGCATCGTCACGGCCAGGCATCGATTATATACACACCGCCGTCCCGAGGGCCAGGAAATCGTGAAGTACGCTGTCGACCTCAGGAGGCTGACAGGACCGTGTGAATTCGGCGCATCCCTCACCGATGCGTTGCGGGACGTCTTCGTAATTGGCATCGGTCATGAGGCCCTTCTTCACAGGCTACTGTCTGCCGAAACCACCGTCACTCTGCAGAAGGCCATCAGCATCAGCCAGGCGTTCATGACCTCAAGCTGCAGCTCCAAGCAAATGATGACTCACTCTCAGGACTCAAACCCGGCAAGTAATATAAATAGAATGGCGCCTATCACAGGCAGAACTGTTGAACGTGAATCTGCCCAGAGCAGAGCCCCCGAGTCCTTTAACTTAGAGTCCGCCGAGGAGTGCAAATGTAAGTCGAGTAGCACCATGCTGGCGTTGCGGAGTTAATCACAGGGCTCATCAGTGTCGGTTCAGAGACTATGTGTGCAAAGGCTGCAGCACAAAGGGCCACCTCCAGCGAATGTGCAAAAGAGCTGTGACTCACCACGTGGAAGAGGAGTCAGCAGATGGCTGTGAATCCAGCGCGGATTAAGAGGAGATGGCTAGAGAGGCAGCTCAGTCCCAGGACGAAGTGTATGGAGTATATACCTGCACCACAGATTGTCCTTCAGTGATAATGGAAGTCGAGATAAATGGCGTTCCAGTCTTCATGGAAGTGGATACGGGGCGAGTCAGTCAGTAATGAGACAGGAAGCCTTTGAGAGGCTATGGAATGATCAAGCTGAATGACTCCAGCTGGTCCCAGTTCAGGCAAAGCTGCGCACCTACACCAAGGAACTGATATCAGTTATTGGTAGTGTGGATGTAAGTATATCCCATGATGGCGCAGCGCACGATTTACCATTGTGGATTGTTTCAGGTGATGGAGCAATGCTACTTGGAAGAAGATGGATGGGGAAGATTCATTGGAACTGGGAAGACTTCATCCTCCAGTGATCGACGTCCCCAGTGTTCAGAGGCAGAGCAAGCCCCCACCTTCAGTTGGACCAGACACCGGAGAGCAGATCCGCACAGCCTCCGAGGCACAGACTGCTCATCACATCTACGTGGCGCTGATCCAGCCGAGACGACCTGAACGCACCTTCCTGGTGGCAGGACTCCTGGGGAGGGAGATTGGATCCGAGGGCGCCTTCCCAGCTTCAGTGGCAGAATCTCTGGGAAAGAAGATCACGGCAGTCGACATCATGGAAGGGAAGAGATGACGTCCAAACCACAAGGTGCAGCGCTAATGGAGCAACGACACGTGGTTCCACGCAAGGAAGACGATTGGGGTAACAGTAGTAAGGTCATTTTAAAGGAGGCCAGCAACCCCCCAATTTTTGAATGAACTGCTTGAAATTGGTAACCAATGTAAAAGTCCAGCTGTAACGAGCAAAATGTTATTGAGAGATGTCGAGTGCAAATTGCAATTAGCCAATGTAATGGGCAAACACCAAACAGTTGTATAAGGTCCAGCGGGCTACCCAATGCTGTAGCCTGCGTCCCCGAGACCAGAACACTGTATCATAAAGTGTCCCAACTGACAGAAGTAGACAAACCGCAGAGTTATCGATCCCCGGAGAGCAGAGGCACTGGTAGTGATACCCTGCCTCAGATCGGTTTAACATTGCAGGCACCCGATGGCATGAACCGCCACAGGTCAGAAACAGTAAACTGCGCCTATGCTCACAGTCGGCTACCGTCGCCCACCATCCGGGTGGAAAAGGCGCAGCCCACAAACCCACTCGCCACCACAGCAATGCCCAAGATCGAAGGGTCACCTGCAACGGCTCCTCCGAATGGGACCTGGACCAGCCAGGATCCCAAACTAGAGAGTGCCCACAATGGTGCCATCAATGAAAGCGAGTCAGCAGTCCTCTGCGAACTGCTAGACAAGACGAGGCAGCCCCACCGTCGCTTAGACGAAACGCTCACTCGCTCAGACCGCTTCCCAGGGAACAGCAGCGACATTGTGCAAACACAAAGGACAGGAAGGTCACAGACACATAGCTGTCTTTGGGCCTGCCCGACACTAGGAGTAATGGCAAGAGCCCTGAGCTCCGGCAACTCGAGCAAAATGAGCTCGCCTCGCCCACAGACCATGACCATGGGGCGCTGCGCTGCCACCAGACGACCCAGATCTCATCCGGCCGTGCTGGAACTAGACTGTCCTTGTGTGCCTGTACTGATATACCTGTACTGATCATGTAAATGTACCACACAAAAAGAAACGCAACTGTAATCCACCCAACAAATGTACCAAGATGTAAATGTAAAATCCATGTGATGAACTTGAATGCAAATTCCATGTAACTGGCCATTAGCATGATCTCTGTGTAGGGGGGAGGGAGAATGGAGTCGTCATGGACTCACAACCAGAAAACACTGGGACCTCCACTGGCAACAAATCTCACTACCAAACCCCCAAGCTAGAAGCAACCCTCCAATGGTCAACCAGAAAGAGCAAAGCCCAGGTCACCGTCAATGTACGAGTCAATTAGCATTAAAGACTTGGGGGAAGTGATGTCATGTATGGAGACCATGTATACTAACTGTATAGTCACATAAGGTGTGCCACCAGAGGGCACTGCAGTGGGAGACCTGAGGGTCACCTGTATAAGTGTGCAGGGCCCAGTATAAAAGACTGCCCACCATGCTTGTGCCTCACTCTGGAGTTACAATAAATGGGGCTAAGGTCACAACAGCTCAAGTACAATACTAGACCTCGTGGGGTCATTCATAAGAGTATTAAAGACATGTCAATGGTGACCCCCAGGATGTTGATGATGGGGGATTCGGCGATGGTAATGCCGTTGAATATCAAGGGACGGTGGTTAGACTCTCGCTTGTTGGAGATGGTCATTGCCTGGCACTTGTGCGGTGCAAATGTTACTTACCACTTATCAGCCCAAGCCTGAATGTTGTCCAGGTCTTGCTGCATGTGGGCATGGGCTGCTCCATTATCTGAGGAGTTGTGAATGGAACTGAACACTGTGCAATCATCAGCGAACATACCCACTTCTGACCTTATGATGGAGGGAAGGTCATTGATGAAGCAGCTGAAGATGGTTGGGCCGAAGACACTGCCCTGAGGAACTCCTGCAGCGATGTCCTGGGGCTGAGGTGATTGACCTCCAACCACCACAACCGTATTCCTTTGTGCTGGGTATGACTCAAGCCAGTGGAGAGTTTTCCCCCTGATTTCCATTGACTTCAGTTTTACTAGGGCTAGTTTATGCCACACTCAGTCAAATGCTGCCTTGATGTCAAGGGCAGTCACTATCACCTCGACTCTGGAATTCAGCTCTTTTGTCCATGTTTGGACCAAGGCTGTAATGAGGTCTGGAGCCGAGTGGTCCTGGCAGAACCCAAACTGAGCATCAGTGAGCAGGTTATTGGTCTGTAAGTGCTGCTTGATAGCACTGTCCATACCTTCCATCACTTTGCTGATGATTGAGAGTAGGCCGATGGGGCGGTAATTGGCTGGATTGGATTTGTCCTGCATTTTGTGGACAGGACATAGCCGGGCAGTTGTCCATATTGTCGGATAGATGCCAGTGTTGTAGCTGCACTGGAACAGCTTGGCTAGAGGTGTGTCTAATTCTGGAGCACAAGTCTTCAGCACGACAGCCGTATTCAGTGTGCTCAGCCGTTTCTTGATATCACGTGGAGTGAATCGAATTGGCTGAAGACTGGCTTCTGTGATGGTGGGGACCTCAGGAGGAGGCCGATATGGATCATCCACTTGGCACTTCTGGCTTAAGATAGTTACATGTGCTGGACTCCACCATTATTGAGGATGGGGATATTCATGGAGACTCCTCCTTCCGTTAGTTGTTTAATGGTCCACCACCACTCACAACTGGATCTGCCCAGACTTCAGAGCTTTGATCTGATCTGTTGATTATGGGATTTACTCTGTATCTAACACGTGCTGTACCTGCCCTGGGAGTGTTTGATGGGACAGTGTAGAGGGAGCTTTACTCTGTATCTAACCCGTGCTGTACCTGCCCTGGGAGTGTTTGATGGGACAGTGTAGAGGGAGCTTTACTCTGTATCTAATCCCGTGCTGTACCTGCCCTGGGAGTGTTTGATGGGACAATGTCGAGGGAGCTTTACTCTGTAACTAGCCCCATGCTGAACCTGCCCTGGGAGTGTTTGATGGGACAGTGTAGAGGGAGCTTTACTCTGTATCTAACCTGTGCTGTATCTGCCCTGGGAGTGTTTGATGGGACAGTGTAGAGGGAGCTTTACTCTGTATCTAACCCAAGTTGTAGAATCATAGAATCATAGAAATTTACAGCACGGAAGGAGACCATTTGGCCCATCGATTCCATGCCGGACAACAAAGAGCTCTCCAGCCTAATCCCACTTTCCAGCTCTTGGTCCATAGCCCTGCAGGTTACGGCACTTCAAGTGCACATCCAAGTACTTTTTAAATGTGGTGAGGGTTTCTGTCTCTGCCACCCTTTCAGGCAGTGAGTTCCAAACCCCCACCACCTTCTGGGTGAAGAAATTTCCCCTCAAAACCCCTCTAAACCTTCTGCCAACTACTTTAAATCTATGCCCCCTGGTTGTTGACCCTCTCTAAGGGAAATAGGTCCTTCCTATCCACTCTATCTAGGTCCCTCATAATTTTATACACCTCAATAAGGTCTCCCCTCAGCCTCCTCTGTTCCAAAGAAAACAAATCCAGCCTATCCAATCTTTCCTCATAGCTAAGATTCTCCAATCCAGGCAACATCCTCGTAAATCTCCTCTTCACCCTCTCCAGTGCAATCACATCCTTCCTGTAATGCGGTGACCAGAACTGCACGCAGTACTCCAGCTGTGGTTCAACCAGTGTTTTATACAGATCAACCATAATCTCCTGCTCTTGTATTCTGATCTCAGCTAATAAAGGCAAGCATTCCGTACCACCTTATCTATCTGGCCTGCTACTTTCAGGGATCTGTGGACCTGCACTCCGAGGTCGCTTTGTTCATCTATACTATTGCGGTGAAAAACATTTCCTGCCGCGTTGTGACTCACCCAAGCGCCCTATTATTCCCAAAGGCGCAGCAATCTGGACTCTTCAGTTCAGCCAAGTCTGCTTGCAAGTTTCCGTGGATTTTTAGCTGTGCTGCAAAACAAACCTCTCAACATCTCTCTGTTGTTCATCAGGAATCATCCACCAACAAAAATTTCAGCTAGGGAATCCGATTATCCAATCCTATGTCGCCAATGTGAGATCTTTTTTATGACATCATAAACACACACATACACAAGATGGCGCTACAAGAACTTGTCAGGTGACTTGTCAGGTACTTAAGGAGGTGGCCTTGGAAATAGTGGATGCATTGACAGTCATTTTCCAACATTCCATTGACTCTGGATCAGTTCCTATCGAGTGGAGGGTAGCCAATGTAACCCCACTTTTTAAAAAAGGAGGGAGAGAGAAAACAGGGAATTATAGACCGGTCAGCCTGACCTCAGTAGTGGGTAAAATGATGGAATCAATTATTAAGGATGTCATAGCAGCGCATTTGGAAAGAGGTGACATGATAGGTCCAAGTCAGCATGGATTTGTGAAAGGGAAATCATGCTTGACAAATCTTCTGGAATTTTTTGAGGATGTTTCCAGTAGAGTGGACAAGGGAGAACCAGTTGATGTGGTATATTTGGACTTTCAGAAGGCTTTCGACAAGGTCCCACACAAGAGATTAATGTGCAAAGTTAAAGCACATGGGATTGGGGGTAGTGTGCTGACATGGATTGAGAACTGGTTGTCAGACAGGAAGCAAAGAGCAGGAGTAAATGGGTACTTTTCAGAATGGCAGGCAGTGACTAGTGGGGTACCGCAAGGTTCTGTGCTGGGGCCCCAGCTGTTTACACTGTACATTAATGATTTAGACGAGGGGATTAAATGTAGTATCTCCAAATTTGTGGATGACACTAAGTTGGGTGGCAGTGTGAGCTGCGAGGAGGATGCTATGAGGCTGCAGAGTGACTTGCATAGGTTAGGTGAGTGGGCAAATGCATGGCAGATGAAGTATAATGTGGATAAATGTGAGGTTATCCACTTTGGTGGTAAAAACAGAGAGACAGACTATTATCTGAATGGTGACAGATTAGGAAAAGGGGAGGTGCAATGAGACCTGGGTGTCATGGTACATCAGTCATTGAAGGTTGGCATGCAGGTACAGCAGGCGGTTAAGAAAGCAAATGGCATGTTGGCCTTCATAGTGAGGGGATTTGAGTACAGGGGCAGGGAGGTGTTGCTACAGTTGTACAGGGCCTTGGTGAGGCCACACCTGGAGTATTGTGTACAGTTTTGGTCTCCTAACTTGAGGAAGGACATTCTTGCTATTGAGGGAGTGCAGCGAAGGTTCACCAGACTGATTCCCGGGATGGCGGGACTGACCTATCAAGAAAGACTGGATCAACTGGGCTTGTATTCACTGGAGTTCAGAAGAATGAGAGGGGACCTCATAGAAACGTTTAAAATTCTGACGGGTTTAGACAGGTTAGATGCAGGAAGAATGTTCCCGATGTTGGGGAACCAGTGGTCACAGTCTAAGGATAAGGGGTAAGCCATTTAGGACCGAGATGAGGAGAAACCTCTTCACCCAGAGAGTGGTGAACCTGTGGAATTCTCTACCACAGAAAGTTGTTGAGACCAATTCACTAAATATATTAAAAAAGGAGTTAGATGAAGTCCTTACTACTCGGGGGATCAAGGGTTATGGCGAGAAAGCAGGAATGGGGTACTGAAGTTGCATGTTCAGCCATGAACTCATTGAATGGCGGTGCAGGCTAGAAGGGCCGAATGGCCTACTCCTGCACCTATTTTCTATGTTTCTATGTTTCTATGTTTCTAGAACCAGGGGACACAGTCTAAGGATAAGGGGTAAGCCATTTAGGACTGAGATGAGGAGAAACTTCTTCATTCAGAGTTGTTAACCTGTAGAATTCCCTGCCGCAGAGTGTTGTCGATGCCAGTTCATTGGATATATTCAAGAGGGAGTTAGATATGGCCCTTACGGCTAAAGGGATCAAGGGGTATGGAGAGAAAACAGGAACGGGGTACTGAGGTGGGTGATCGGCCATGATCTTAGTGAAGGCTCGAAGGTCTGAATGGCCTACTCCTGCACCTATTTTCTATGTTTCTATGTTTCTATGACCTTGTCACATGATGCTTTTATTGTATTTACATTCGTCGCTGTATACCACAGCAGTCCACTAGATGGAGCATCTGTCTCAGAGGTGGAGCTCTCCTAACAGTATTATTTAAAGGGATCACCAACAAGTTGCAGATAATTTGTTTTTTGATTTATGCTGGCTCTGCGTAGGTTTGTGCAACAGTTTGGAGCTTTCTACCATTATTTAACGTTGATGAGGTTACAGGGAGAGGTGCTGCTTGTGCAGAAGGCCTTGCTGCTGAATTCGAGGGCTCTCCTCAGACCACTTGCTCCCAACATTATCATAGGCGGTCGCTCGAACGAGGATGACTTGCTTCCACGAGTTCACAGATGTTTCAATGAAGGACCCGATATTCCAGGCCTGAACTCCAGTTGAGAGGGTGGAAGATGCCTGTACATGGATTTTTTTAATGTGTGGTGACCGTTGCACATCAGCCACCACACGGGCTTGACAGAGCTCGGCCTTTATCCAGTGGCAAGGATTAACCAGGACTACTGGAGACCTGCTCTGCTGCACAGACCTAGTGCGCACACATTTCGCAGTGTGGGCTGGCCCATGCTGCCCCTGGGCCCTTGCCTCTTCTGGGCCCCATACCCTCATTCGCTACACCTCCGCCACGATCTCTCGCCACTCCTCCGCCATAAAACACTCGCCACACCTGCGCCATGATCTCTCACTGTACCTCCACACCAAACATTTCTGGCACGATCACCCACCGAATTTCAGCCGTGATCCCTTATCGATCCTCCGCCACGATCTCTCACCGCTCCTCCCCCACAAAAATTCGCCGCTCCTCCACCACAGAACACTCGCTTCACCTCTGCCACGATCCTTCGTCGCTCCTCCGCCTCGATCACTCACTGCACCTCCGCCACGACCTTCCCACTCCTCTGCTGTACCAGGGCCCCGACGATATTCCTGCCCACACTCCAAACAGTGATGTCATCTCCGCAGGTCGGGGCTATAAAAAGAGCTGTAGCGAACCACTGCAGCTTCCAGCGGGAGCCGATACAAATGTGCAACAGCTTTGAGGTGGGCGACTGACTGGGTGACGTCATCAGGACTTGTTCCCAGTCACATAATGACAGCCATGCTGCCGTGAGGAACCCCATCGAGCAGACCTTCGGGGAACTAAAGCAACTGTTTTGCTGCCTTGACCGCTCGGGCGGAGCCCTGCGGCACGCACCGGAGCGGGTTGGCCATTTCGTGCTGGTTTGCTGCATTCGCCACAACTTGGCCATCGTGATGCTGCCAGCCTTGGCACCACGGGTTCCACGAGCACCTCAGGGAAAGGACTGCTCTTGGTTGTGAAGTGCTGTGGGATGTTATATCAATAAAAGTTCTGTCTTCCTTTAACATCAACAAAACAATGTAATACAAGTCAAAGGACATCCTCATCAAACTGTACAGGGCTTTGGTAGGAATAGACCTTGAGTACTGGGTCTGGTTCTGCTCACTGAGACACAAGTGCTTGGGGGAGCGCAGAGAAGAGCCACGAGTCAGTGAGTGTGGTGCAATGGGTTTAGGTGATGAGTCTGCCATAGTTGAATAGCTGACATTATGTGCAAGGTGGGAGATGTGGGTGTGAGTCTTGCAGCAGTGGTAAGTGTGTGAGGCTGAGGTGAAGCTGTGATTGTGAGGTCTGAGTTGTGATTTCTAGAGATTGCTGGTAGGTGAGTGATGGGGGAGCCATGCATTGAGCAATGTGTGAGGCTGGTGGTGCAGTTGGTGGGATACGGCCTTTGATGATGAATTCGCTCACCTTGACAACCGTGTGCGGTCATTCAACTCCTTCCTGCACTGGATCCAGGTCCTGGAGGCAACAACACGGGTAGCATTGATGGCTTGGGCTATCTCCCCTTAATGCCTTCTGACGTTCTGTCTCTAAGGTCTCCTACCCACTGTGGGCAGAGGACCTGACTTCTGTATATCCCCTGGACCAAGGCCAAGGTCTTCAGTGCTGCATCTGAGAAGCCTGGTGACCTTGCCCTTCCCTATTGCGACATGGCTGCATCCAGAGTGGCAATAAGGTGCTTCTGCAACAAAGCAAATCCCCTTTAAGAAGAGAGTCTGGGCAAAATGTAATTGGCCAGGAGACTGCACACGATATTGGCCCCCTGTTGAGCACTGAGCCAATCAGCAGCACGTTTAGTACTGATCTCAGCGCTCCAATCATTGTCATGAATTTTGCACGGAGCCTGCACCGCTCAGAATGGCTATGGGCAGATCATGCTTGCCGCTCCCCGTTCACGCTTGGTGCTCCCCGCTCACGCTTCGGGCCCAATCCAATTTCAGCCCCAACTCCTAAGTCCATGAGCACCATCAAAAGGAAGAAAATGGCGTGTTGCATTTAGACGATTGTGTGAAAAGACTCCAGCGGCTCAGCAATCTGTTCAGGGCAATAGAGCAGAGGGAGGTGACAGGATCGTTGGCACTTGGCTTTGAGTTAAACAGCTCCGATTGTGGTCAGGGCTCTTTATCCGTCAGCATTAAACAGGAAATGGGTGCCCGATGACTCGCTGCGACCTTCCCCGATAACACAGCACAATATTAAACTCTCTCTCTGTGCATTCTCAGTTCAACCTCCAACTATATACATAGGCAAGAAACTGGAAACCAGGCTTTACAGAAGCTCCTTAACTTCAATTTTCCAAAGAAAGCAGGAGTTTGTCTAAAAAAATACCATTAAGTGCTTTTTGGAAATCATTCTGATTGATATAAATACGAATGTATGTTCAGGGCCACAGTGAGTGTGACCATGAACCCTCAGGGGTCAAAGGGCAAAGGACAAGCCCTCTGCACCAGGGTGTCTGTCAGATGCTGCCTGGTGCTGACTGTTTACTGACACACTTGGGTGCACACTTGCAGCGATAATCACACTCGCAAACATTGAACAAACCAGAATTTGTGTTGGAGTCTGGGCTGGTCGTCGAAATCATAAGACGGTGATAAATAGCAACGTTCCAGCTTGGGAGCCAGTGATATTGGAGACTCACAAGGCTATCTCAATACCTTATGTTGCCACTGTTTATGCTATTCCTAATTGGTGTCGTCAAGAATACAATGTCATAAAAGCCATAGGAACAGGAGGAGGATATTCAGTCCCTCGAACATGCTGTCATTCAATTGGATCGCGGCTGATCTGTATCTTAACTCCATCTACCTGCCTTGGTTCCGTAACCCTTAATACCCTTACCCAACAAAAATCTATTAATCTCAGTTTTAACATTTTAGATCGACCCCCGGCCTCAACAGCTTTCTGAGGGGATAGTTCCGGATTGCCACTACCCTTTGTGTGATATCACCCCTCACCAGCCTGGCTCTCATTTTAAGGTTCTGCCCCCTTGTTCTGGACTTATCCACCAGAGTGAATAATTTCTCTCCATCCACCCATCAACTCCTTTAAACATCTTAAACACCTCGATAATATCACCTTTTAATCTACACCCTCGAGGGAATACAAGCCTCGTACGACCTGTCCTCGGGATTTAACCCTTTGGTGACTCTGCGCTGCTCCCTCTCCCAGGCTAATGTATCCTTCCCATGGGGTGGTGCCCTGAAATGGACGCAGTGTCCAGCTGGGGTCTGACCAAGGCTCTCTACATTGAAGCATCACTTCCTCACTGGAGATAAAGGCCAACATTCTCATAGCCTTTTTGTACCATCGGACAACAAACTGTATGGCAAGCTGGGCAGTACAAAGTGGACTGACCATATCGAAAAGGATGTGCATTAGCTAAGTGAGAAGGAAAATGAATACCGTCACCATGGATAAATGTATGGTAATGCAACCAGCTACATGGTGAAGGGTCACAAGATTGTTACAGGATGAGGGAGGCCATTCGGCCTATATTACTTCAACCCCGCTGTCCCTATCCCATTGCCGCTTCTATTATTCCAGGCTTTTCCCTGTATCCGGGAGTCCATTCCAAGTGACCATCACTCTCTTTGTGAAGAAGAATTCCCTGATCTCTGTATGTGATTTGCCTATCACTAGCTGGAATCCGTTGTACTATTGCAACTTCATTTAATATTCCTAACTGATCTTTTCCATTCCTTAAAGATATCATCTCTCTCTATAAGATCTCAAGGAGGAGATTTACGAGGATGTTGCCTGGACTGGAGAATTTTAGCTATGAGGACTGATTGGGTAGGCTGGGTTTTTTTTGGAACAGAGGAGGCTGAGGGGAGACCTTATTGAGGTGTATAAAATTATGAGTGACCTGGATAGAATGGATAGGACGGACCTATTTCCCTTAGCAGAGGGGTCAACAACCAGGGGGCATAGATTTAAAGTAATTGGGGGGAGGTTTAGAGGGGAGTTGAGGGGAATTTCTTCACCCAGAGGGTGGCGGGGGTCTGGAACTCACTGCCTGAAAGGGTGGTAGAGGCAGAAACCATCACCACATTTAAAAAGTACTTAGATGCGCACCTGAAGTGCCGTAACCTACAGGGCTACGGACCTAGAGGTGGAAAGTGGGATTAGGGTGGATAGCTCTTTGTCAGCTGGCACGGACATGATGGGCCGAATGGCCTCCTTCCGTGCTGTAAATTTCTATGATTCTATCACCTCTCCTGAATTTCCTCATTACTCAGGCCTCTGATACTGGGGATCTCAGACTTGTGGCTCCTCTCTGCGCTCCCTCAAGCACTTGTGTCTCAGTGAGCAGAACCAGACCCAGTACTCAAGGTCTATTCCTAGCAAAGCCCTGTACAGTTTGATGAGGACTTCCTCTGACTTGTATTACATTGTTTTGTTGATGTTAAAGGAAGACAGAACTTTTAATTCTATAACATCCCACAGCCCTTCACATCCAAGAGCAGTCACTGTTGTAATGTGGGAAACACGACAGCCAATTTGTGCACAGCAAGCTCCCACAAACAGCAATGAGATAATGACTGTTTTTAACAGTCATTTTTACAATGATGTGGTGGGTTGAGGGATAAATCATGGGCAGGACACTGGGGAGAACTTCACAACACAACTTCAAATAGTGCTGTGGGACCTTTGACACCCACCTGAGAGGGCAGAGGGAAAGAAAGAGAGTGGGTTCAGAAGGAGAGAAATAAGAGACAGAAAGGGAAGGTAAGAAAATAATTTAACAGAATAAGCAGCAGGTGGAGACATTGCAATTCAGCTGTGTTTGAGAATTATTGTGTTGGTCCTTGAGAACATTGCAGCCTCTCCGGGTGTGTACAATGTGCACGGACCCAGCAAGGCCTCGCAAAAGCTGGTTCTCGGGCCGCGATGAGCATGTGCCAAAAACTGGCTTTTCCGATCTGTCAAAATATCTCTTGACAGATCCTCCGCATGCCCGGGAGAAGGACATCCGTGCGGGAAAGATTGGGCTATTTGCCCCACTCAGGCCCAGCGAATGTCTTATGCCTGGAAAAAGCAGGCGCATAGCTTACTTTTAACAGCATAAGCGTTTTAAAACATAGAAAAATTAAATTTTAGCATTCATTTTTATATTAAAAATCCTCTCCATTCAAGTAAGTTTATTTTTTAACCCTCTTAAAACATATTAAAAAAAACTTAAAAAAAATTAAAACATTTCTAAAACATTGAATTTAGTTCAATTCCAATTAATTTTAAATATGTGAGGTGTGTTTTTTATTTATGTTGTGTTTGTGTGTTTTAGCGGTTTTCCCATTATTAGTAATAGGAGCTTGGAGAAACGGAGTTCCCATTACTATCAATGAGAATACCGCACTGTGATTGGTTGTCCAGGCCCATGTGACTCCAGCGTGCGCTTGCGTACCTGGAAGATGGGGGCGATGCGCGTGGGAAGGCGGTCTTGCGTTCGTCTGAAGGGAGTCTCCGAGCGGAATTTCAGGGCCACAGTATCCCAAGATATTGTTTTCTGAAAGTCTCATTTGCATTTCTGCGTGTCCAACAACTTTGTGTGCTGAGAATGATTGCCTTCCGATACTAACAGCTGTGTGGATGGCAAGGCTGGCACAAAAATACTGTCAAGGCAGATAAAAAGTTCAGAAAACCTCCCAGAACAATGCACCAGCTGTTGGAATTCGAGTTCACACTCTCAGCTGTCCCCTGCACGGTTCATTGGCATGCCATGTCAGGCCCATCAATCAATCAATCACAGGATCCTTACCACACTAAATGACCAGCACTAAAAGGCAGCGACGCGATGAATTTGCATTAACCGCCCAAACTCGGCAATTTGATGATTTGCAATGTATTTCAAAGGGGCAGCTTGTGGTCAGATTGCAATCCTTTCCGCCTGTACGAACCAACAATTGGCAGAGAATCGGGAATCTCTCCCTTACTACACATTGCTGGATTTTTTACTCACGGATAATAGTGAGAGCCATTCAGTGCCTATTATTTCTCTAGCTGTGTCTGGCCCATTGCTGTGACTGCTCAATGGGAATTCAATACAATATTAAAGCCTCAGTAGACAAGCAGTGAGACGGCACAGAGTGGCTGGGATTAGCAGGGAATGTGTGGGCCTTTCCGGCTCTACAATACACTGAGTGTCCAGACCAGGTAGGGTCAGAGAAATGGGGAGATCCAGGGAGGAGAGGTAAGAAAGATTGGATTTATATAGCACCTTTCGCGACCACAAGACATGTCAAAGCACTTCACAGCCAATGAAGTACCTTTGAAGTGTTGTCACTGTTGTAATGTCGGAAACGCAGCAGCCAATTTGCTCACAGCAAGCTCCCACAAACAGCAATTTGATGATGAATAGATAATCTGGTTGTTATGTCGATTAAGGGATACATTTTGGCCAGGACACCGGGGATAACTTCCCTGCTCGTCTTTGAAATCATCATCATCATAGGCAGTCCCTCGAAATCGAGGAAACATAAAAACATAGAATATAGGTGCAGGAGTAGGCCATTCGGCCCTTCTAGCCTGCACCACCATTCAATATGATCATGGCTGATCATGCAACTTCAGTACCCCTTTCCTGCTTTCTCTCCATACCCCTTGATCCCTTTAGCCGTAAGGGCCACATCTAACTCCCTTTTGAATATATCCAACGAACTGGCCTCAACAACTTTCTGTGGTAGAGAATTCCACAGGTTCACAATTCTCTGGGTGAAAACGTTTTTCCTCATCTCAGTCCTAAATGGCTTACCTCTTATCCTTAGACTGTGACCCCTGGTTCTGGACTTCCCCAACATTGGGAACATTCTTCCTGCATCTAATCCTGTCCAATCCTGTCTGAATTTTCTATGAGATCCCCTCTCATTCTTCTAAATTCTAATGAATATAGGCCTAGTCGATCCAGTCTTTCTTCATATGTTAGTCCTGGCATCCTGGGAATCAGTCTGCTGAACCTTCGCTGCACTCCCTCAATAGCAAGAATGTCATTCCTCAGATTAGGAGACCAAAACTGTACACAATACTCCAGATGTGGGCTCACCACAACTGCAGTAAGACCTCCCTGCTCCTATACTCAAATCCTCTCGCTATGAAGGCCAGCATGCCATTTGCTTTCTTTACTGCCTGCTGTACCTGCATGCCTACCTTCAATGACTGATGTACCATGACTGTTGCACCTCCCCTTTTCCAAATCTGTCACCATTCAGATAATAATCCGCCTTCATGTTTTTGCCACCAAAGTGGCTAACTTCACATTTATCCACATTATACTGCATCTGCCATGCATTTGCCCACTCACCTAACCTGTTCAAGTCACCCTGCAGCTTCTTAGCATCCTCCTCACAGCTCACACCGCCACCCAGCTTAGTGTCATCTGCAAACTTGGAGATATTACAGTCAATTCTTTCGTCTAAATCATTAATATATATTGTAAATAGCTGGGGTCCCGGCACTGAACCTTGTGGTATCCCACTAGTCACTGCCTGCCATTCTGAAAAGGACCCGTTTATTCCCATTCTTTGCTTCCTGTCTGCCAACCAGTTCTCTATCCACGTCAATACATTACCCCCAATACCATGTGCCTTAATTTTGCACACTATTCTCTTGTGTGAGACATTGTCAAAAGTCTTTTGAAAGTCCAAATACACCACATCCACTGGTTCTCCCTTGTCCACTCTACTAGTTACATCCTCAAAAAATTCTCGAAGATTTGTAAAGCATGATTTCCCTTTCATAAATCCATGTTGACTTGGACCGATCCTGTCACTGCTTTCCAAATGCGCTGCTATTAAATCTTTAATAATTGATTTCAGCATTTTCCCCACGACTGATGTCAGGCTAACCGGTCTATAATTCCCTATTTTCTCTCGCCCTCCTTTATTAAAAGTAGGGTTACATTAGCTACCCTCCAGTCCATAGGAACTGATCCAGAGTCCATGGAATGTTGGGAAATGATCACCAATGCATCCACTATTTCTAGGGCCACTTCCTTAAGTACTCTGGGATGTAGACTATCAGGCCCCGGAGATTTATCGGCCTTCAATCCCATCAATTTCCCTAACACCATTTCCTGACTAATAAGGATTTCCCTCAGTTCCTCCTTCTCGCTAGACCCTCGGTCCCCTCGTATTTTCGGGAGGTTATTCGTGTTTTCCTTAGTGAAGACAGAACCAAAGTATTTATTCAACTGGTCTGCCATTTTCTTGTTCCCCATTATGAATTCACTTGATTTTGACTGTAAGACTAGCTTCCACTCTAAAAGTAAGTTCTCAGGTGGCTGAACAGTCCAATATGGGAATTACAGTCTCTGTCACAGGTGGGACAGACAGTGGTTGAGGGAAGGGGTGGGTGGGACTGGTGTGCCGTACGCTCCTTCCGCTGCCTGCGCTTGATTTCTGCATGCTCTCAGCGACGAGACTCGAGGTGCTCAGCGCCCTCCCGGATGCACTTCCTCCACTTAGGGCACTCTTTGGCCAGGGACCCCCAGGTGTCAGTGGGGATGCTGCACTTTATCAGGGAGGCTTTGAAATAGTGCCATGGGATCTTTTACATCACCTGAGAGGGCAGCAGGACCTCGGTTTAACGTTTCATCCAAAAGACAGGTATTCCTGGAGGCTCACTGCATTTCCAAGGAGCTGTTAGAGCGAGAGATTTAGATGGCGATCTACGGGTGTGCTGTCTCCTTGCCTGTAAGCAAGTGGATCGGTCAGGAGAGCCAAAGGGAGGTAGGTAGAATAAACTACAAATAGAGAAATACAAGAACTGAGTCGAAGCACGAACTCTATGATCAGCCACCTGCTCTGCGACCATGAAAGGGTTTTGCCACAAAGTGGTTTGAGGTGAGATGAGAGGGGAGAGTGACTCAGGTATCAATCCACCAGCTGAGTAGGGGAGCAGGAACCTGCGTGCAATGTGTGGGGGCTTGTGGTGAGGGAGCTGTGTGTGAGAGAGAATGCGGCTGGCAGCTGAGGGAGCTGGACTGACTGCGTGGGTGGGAGAGCAGGAGGCTTTGATGCGGCTGGCTAGGAGGAAACCGGTCTGCAGAGCACAAGCTGTGCGAGCAAGCTTGCTCATGTATGCTCAGCTGTGACTGACAGTTCTATTCACTGGGGGTGGTCACAATGGTCAGCAGTGAGATTCGGACAGTCAACTGACCCAGGGTTGGCCACAGGAAATGGACAGGGTGAGGAGTGTCTGACAGACCCACACACACACACACACACACACACACAGATACACACACACAGACACACACACACACGCACAGACACACACACACACACAGACACACACACACAGACACACACTTGCACAGACACACACACAGACACACACATACACACACTCACACAGACACAGACACACACACACAGACACACACATACACAGACACACACGCACAGACACACACACATACAGACACACACTCGCACAGACACACACTCGCACAGACACACACGCACAGACACACACTCGCACAGACACACACACACAGACACACACTCGCACAGACACACACTCGCACAGACACACACACAGACACACACTCGCACAGACACACACACAGATTACACACTCGCACAGACACACACACAGACACACACGCACAGACACACATGCACAGACACACACTCGCACAGACACACACACACATGCACAGACACACACACGCACAGACATGCACACACACACACACACAGACACACACATACACACACACACACACGCAGACACATAGACACGCACAGACACACAGACACACGTATGCACACAGACACACACACATGCACGCACAGACACACACACAGACACACCCATGCACGCACAGACACACACACACAGACACTCACAGACACACACACGCACACACAGACACACACGCACACACGTGCGCACAGACACACACAAACACACACATAGACACGCACAGACAAACACGTGCACAGACATGCAAATGCACACACACGCGCACATACACACACACACAGACACACACACACACACACAGACACACACACAGACACACATGCGCAGACATAAAAACACACACACGCACAGACACACACACACACGGAGACACACATACGCACAGACACACACATAGACACGCACAGACACACACGCACAGACACACTCATGCATGCACAGAAGCACATGCACAGACACAGACACACAGGTGCACAGCCGAACACACATACAGGCACTCACGCGTACACACATGCACAGAAACAAACGCGCATACACACAAATGCGCAGACACACACATGCACAGACACACGCACACAAAGGCACAGATGCACGCATGTACAGGCACACACATGTACACATTAATCCACAGACACGCAGATACACGCACAGACATGCACACACACACACAGACGCACATACACTCACACGAACACGCCGCATATGTTCACACAAACATACACTATAAAACTAAACCTCTCGTTATATTAAAGCAAAATACTGTGGATGCTGGAATCTGAAATAAAAACAGAAGATGCTGGAAATCTCAGCAGGTCAGGCAGCATTTGTGGAGAGAGAAACAGAGTTAACATTTCGGGTCGATGACCCTTCGTGATGATCTCAACCTAAAACGTTAACTCTGTTCCTCTCTCCACAGATGCTGTCTGACCTGCTGAGATTTACAGCATTCCCTGTTTTTATTACTCTTCATTATATTCCTGCCTCTACTAACTGACCACAGCCCCTGTTACTGCCCCAGGGAAGTGAATGCACAAACATTCATGAGCAGGGATACAGTATGGAGATGGCAGACTCTGCCTTCATCAATAAACATAACAGTCCATAAACAAATAAACACCACCTCCGAAAACACTCAAAAGTCCAACGTTTACTCGGTTTTGAGGTTTTTCTGTCAATCTCTTCACATACCCCGATAAAACTCTTAGAACATAAGAACATAAAAACATAAGAAATAGGAGCAGGAGTAGGCCATACGGCCCCTCGAGCCTGCTCCGTCATTTAATACGATCATGGCTGATCCAATCATGGACTCAGGTCCACTTCCCTGCCCGCTCCCCATAGCACCTTATCAGTTAAGAAACTATCTATTTCTGTCTTAAATTTATTTAATGTCCCAGCCTCCACAGCTCTCTGAGGCAGCGAATTCCACAGTTTAACCCCTCTGAGAGAAGAAATTCCTCCTCATCTCAGTTTTAAATGGGCGGCCCCTTATTCTAAGATCATGCCCTCTAGTTCTAGTCTCCCCCATCAGTGGAAACATCCTCTCTGCATCCACCTTGTCAAGCCCCCTCATAATCTTATACGTTTCGATAAGGTCCCCTCTCATTCTTCTGAATTCCAATGAGTAGAGGCCCAACCTACTCAACCTTTCCTCATAAGTCAACACCCTCATCTTTGACTTTATAAAGCTCCCTGTCCAGGCTGGAGGGCCCATTCTACCCCAGCCAGCCTGGACGGCAAATTGAAAGGGCAGTCGCGAGCCTCCCAGTTAGTCTGCGCTGACCTCAACAGTACTGGCAATGGTTCCCAGCACATACAGGCAGGCAGAGGAGGGCGGGGGCCTCATTAAAAGGTGAAAGTCAGGGTGTGATGCCATCATTGGGACCCCAATAAAAAATCTCTCTCTTTATTTGAACCCCCGGCACACCAGTCAGGCCCAGCAGTGGAGCTGTAGTGGCAGCAGGCAGGATCGTGGCCAGAACAGGTCAGGGTATGTTGAAACTGCTTCTTCCTGCTCCATGTTATGTATTGATGCTTGGGGTCACTAGACACCAGGGGGCGCCATTGTTGGAGGTCTCGGGCTTTACGCGCATGTGCGCGGGCCCCGAATATATAAGAACGAGTACCATGTCATGTGTGCACTTTGGACACGAATAAAGTTGAACCAGGTTTGCATCTGAGTGAGTTTACAGTAACAAGTCTTTCGAGTCATTATATACATCACATTTGGCGACGAGGTAACTTAAGAACCTTCGCATGTACAATGGGAACCATTGGAATTATGGAGAGATTTGCGGATGGCGAGGATTGGGTGGATTTTATCGACTGCCTGGATCAGTATTTTGTGGCCAACAAAATGGAGGGAGACGCTGACGCAGTTCGGCGCTGGGCGGTTTTCCTCACCGTTTGAGGTCCGAAAATTTATGGCCTCATAAAGAATCTTCTCTCGCCTGCACGCCCAATGGACAAAGACTACAGAGATTTTGAACTCTAGTGCGTGAACATCTCAAGCCAAAAGAGAGGATCATCATCTCACTCTATCGCTTCTACACACATGTTCGTGCTGAGGAGCAGGATGTGTTGGGATTCATCACCGATCTAAGATGTCTGGCTGAGCCGTGTAATTTCGCAAATGCGTTGGGAGACATGCTGCGAGATTTCTTCATGATAGGCATCAACCATGATGTGATCCTGCGGAAATTATTGGCTGCAGAAACGCTGGATTTGAGCAAGGCCATCGCGACTGCCCAGGCAGGCATAGCGACTGATGATAATTTAAGGCAGATATCATCGAAGAGTCGGAGATCCAAGGCAAATCATCATCATCATAGGCAGTCCCTCGGAATCGAGGAAAACTTGCTTCCACTACTAAAGTGAGTCCTTTGGTAGCTGAACAGTCCAATACGAGAACCACAGTCTCTGTCACATATGGGACAGACATTCGTCGGGGGAAGGGGGGGTGGGACTGATTTGCCGCATGCTCCTTCCGCTGCTTGTATCTGACCTCTTCACGCTCGCAGCGATGAGATTCGAAGAGCTCAATGCCCTCCCAGATACACTTTCTCCACCTAGGGCGGTCTTCGGCCAGGGACTCCCAGGTCAGTGGTGATGTCGCATTTTACCAGGGAGGCTTTGAGTGTGTCCTTGTAACTTTTCTGCTGCCCACCTTTGGCTCGTTTACCATGAAGGAGTTCCGCATAGAGCAATTGTTTAGGGAGTCTCGTATCTGGCATGCGAACTAAGTGGCCTGCCCAGCGAAACTGATCGAGTGTGATCACTGCTTCAATACTGGGGATGTTGGCCTGGTCGAGGACACTGATGTTGGTGCGCCTGTCCTCCCAGGGGATTTGCAGGATCTTGCGGAAACATCGTTGGTGATATATCTCCAGCAACTTGTGTACATTGTGTACATTGTCCATGCCTCTGATCCATACAGGAGGGTGGGTATTACTACAGCCCTGTAGACCATGAGCTTGGTGGTAGATTTGAGGGCCTTGTCTTCGAACACTCTTTTCCTCAGGCGGCCGAAGGCTGCACTGGGGCACTGGAGGCGATGTTGAATCTCCGCATCAATGTCATGGCAAGTACTGTAAACAAGATTGTGTCGTCTGGCAGAGCTGCTTAAGGCAGGGCCTACTCGACTGTTTATGTGAAACCTGTAGCTGCTCAAAGTCCGGCAACTGGTATGAATCCAATTTCACCCTGTTGGCGTTGTGGGGGCAATCATCGGCCTCATCAGTGTCGGTTTAAACAGTACGCCTGTAATGGCTGTTTGAAAGTGGGACATCTTCAGCGAATGTACCCACAACTGAGCAAGCGTGCTGCTGCTCATCACATTGCTGATGATGACCAGTCCAGTGCTGGCCCGGATATGCAAACTGAGATATCCGAGGAGGAATGTACGGTCTGTATTCGTTCCTGATAAAGAGCCAACTGATAATGGTTGATGTAAAACTGAATGGAGCTGGACACGGGTGCGAGTCAGTCGATAATGAGCCAAAGGACATTCGACAAGCTGTGGGACACTGAGGCTGTGAAGCCTAAGCTGAGCCCAGTCAATGCCAAGTTGAGTTCTTACGCTAAGGAACTCATCCCGATGATTGGCAGTGCAGTAGTCAAGGTGTTGAATGATGGTGCTGTTCACGACTTAACATTATGGATCGTCCCAGGCAATCGTCCAACGCTGTTCGGCAGGAATTGGTTCGAGAAAATTATTGTGTTCCTAACACAGGTGAGACTGCACACAGGGAGGTTAAAGTAACAGTGACCTCAGTCTTTATTAAGACACTCCAGAGTGAGGAACAGGCCTTAGGGGCCGGCTTATATACAGTGCTCCCAAGGGATGCTGGGATCCCTTGGCACTTCAGGGGATGAGCTCCCTGGTGGCGGAACATGGGAGTTCATGCTTTACAGATACACAACATCACTCCCCCTCCCAAAGTCAAAGTGAAAACTATTTACAAGGTGAGGCGGTCGGGAGCCTTTCTTTCCCTGGTGGACTGCCTCAGTACAAATGTCTGTTCTGGTGTGTTGACTGTGCCCTCGCTGGGCTGGCATGTTGTTGGCCCTGCAGGGCTGCTGGGTGAGCCTGGCCTTGCTGGGCTGTTGGGCATCATGGGTTCGATTTCCTGGTCCGGGGTGGTGTCGTTGATCCTTTGGGTGTGTGTTGTGGGCTCGAAAAAGGTGGTGTCTGCTGTGGGTTGTTCAGGGCAGTCTGTGAACCGCAGCCTCGTTTGGTCCAGGTGCTTTCTGCAAATTTGTCCATTGTCTAATTTGACTACAAAACCCTATTCACTACTTTAGCTATCACCATGCCCGTGATCTACTTGGGACCATGTCTGTAGTTTAGCACATACACAGGGTCATTCAATCAATTTCCCGTGACACAGTGGCGCGACCATCGTTTACATTTTGTTGCTGTCGCCTGTTCTCTACCTGATGATGCAGGTTGGGGTGAACCAGCGAGAGTTTGGTTTTAAGTGTCCTTTTCATGAGTAGCTCAGCCGGGGGCACCCCTGTGAGCGAGTGGGGTCTCGTGCGGTAGCTGAGCAGTACTCGGGACAGGCGGGTTTGGAGTGAGCCTTCTGTGACTCGTTTAAGGCTCTGTTTGATTATTTGTACTGCCCACTCTGCCTGCCCATTAGAGGCTGGTTTAAATGGGGCCGAGGTGACATGTTTGATCCCATTGCGGGTCATTAATTCTTTAATTTTGGCACTGGTAAAACATGGCCTGTTGTCACTGACCAGTATGTCAGGCAGGCTGTGGGTGGCAAACATGGCCCTCAGGCTTTCAATGGTGGCGGTGGCGGTGCTTCCCGACATTATTTCACATTCAATCCATTTTGAAAAGCATCCACCACCACCAGGAACATTTTACCGAGAAACGGGCCCGCATAGTCGACATGGATCCTCGACCATGGTCTGGAGGGCCAGGACCACAAACTTAGTGGTGCCTCTCTAGGCGCGTTGCTCAACTGAGCACACACGCTACATTGCTGTACACAGGATTCTAAGTCAGAGTCGATACCGGGCCACCACACGTGGGAACTGGCTATCGCTTTCATCATTACTATACCCGGGTGTGTGCTGTGGAGATCCGAGACGAACGTCTCCCTGCCTTTTTTGGGTAGCACTACGCAGTTACCCCACAACAGGCAGTCTGCCTGAATGGACAGCTCGTCCTTTCGCCGCTGGAATGGCTTGATTAGCTCTTGCATTTCAACGGGGATGCTGGCCCAGCTCCCATGCAGTACACAGTTTTTTACTAGGGACAGCAGAGGATCTTGGCTGGTCCAAGTCCTAATCTGGTGGGCCGTGACAGGTGATTTATCATTTTCAAACACTTCCATGACCATCAACAAGTCTGCGGGCTGCGCCACCATCAACAAGTTTTCAGGCTTTGCCATTTCCACCGCCGTGGTGGGCAATGGTAGCCGACTGAGAGCATCCGCACAGTTCTCGGTGCCTGGCCTGTGGCGGATGGGATAGTTATAAACTGATAGCGCGAGTGCCCACCTTTGTATGCGGGCTGAGGCATTAGTATTTATCCCCTTGTTTTCAGCGAACAGGGATATGAGGGGCTTGTGATCGGTTTCCAGCTCAAATTTGAGGCCAAACAGGGACTGATGCATTTTCTTTACCCCGAACACATGCTAATGCCTCTTTCTCAATCATGCTATAGGCCCTCTTGGCCTTAGACAAGCTCCTGGAGGCATAGGCAACAGGTTGCAACTTCCCCGCAACGTTAGCATATTATAATACACACCCGGCTCCGTACGACAACGCATCACATGCTAGCACAAGTCTTTTACACGGGTTATACGATGCAAGCAGCTTGTTGGAGCATAAAATGTTTCTGGCTTTCTCAAATGCAATTACTTGTTTTTTTTCCCCATACCCAGTTCTCACCTTTGCGCAATAACACATGTAGGAGCTCTAAGAGGGTGCTTAACCCCGGTATGAAGTTACCAAAATAGTTGAGGAGTCCCAGGAACGACTGCAGCTCCGTGACATTCTGTGGCCTGGGCGCGTTCCTGACAGCCTCTGTCTTGGCGTCTGTGGGCCGAATGCCGTCCGCCGCGATTTTTCTCCCCAAAAACTCCACTTCTGTTGCCATGAAGATGCATTTCGACCTCTTCAGCCGCAGCCCTACGCGATGGTGTCCCGACCCATGGCCAATATGTTGTCTTGAAAAACCACCGTGCGTGGTACCGACTTGAGTAGGCTCTCCATGTTTCTCTGGAAGATCGCTGCAGTCGACCGAATTCTAAACGGGCATCTGTTGTAGATGAACAGTCCCTTGTGCGTGTTGATGCAGGTGAGGCCTTTCGAAGACTCCTCCAGCTCCTGCGTCATGTAGGCCGAAGTCAGGTTGAGCTTGGTGAATGTCTTGCCTCCTGCAAATAGGTCGTCTGCCTTAGGTAGTGGGTATCGGTCCTGTAGTGAGAAACGATTAATAGTTACTTTATAATCGCCGCAAATCCTGACCGAGCCATCGCTTTTGAGTACTGGAACAATCGGGCTGGCCCACTCACTGAATTCCACTGGGGAGATGATGCCCTCATGTTGCAGCCTGTCCAGCTCAATTTCCACTGTCTCCCTCATCATGTGAGGTACCGCTCACGCCTTGTGGTGAATGGGTCGTGCCTCTGGGACCAAGTGGATCCGCACCTTCGCCCCGGGAAAGTTTCCAATGCCTGGCTCAAAAAGAGAAGGAAATTTGTGAAGAACCTGGGTACATGAGGCCTCATCGACATATAATAGCGCTCGGATGTCATCCCAGTTTCAGCGAATTTTGCCCAGCCAGCTCCTTCCAAGCAGTGTGTGGCCATCACCCGGGACAATCCAGAGTGGCAGTTTGTGTACCGTGCTCTCGTAGGTGACCTTGACCATGGCGCTGCCCAGGACAGAAATGAACTCTTTGGTGTACGTTCTCAGTTTCTTGTGGACTCAGGAGCTCAGGGCTAGTCTGAGTGCCTTGTTGCACCACAGTCTCTCAAACATCTTTTTACTCATGATGGATTGGTTAGCGCCAGTGTCCAGTTCCATGGCTACGGGTAAGCCATTCAATTTTACATTTCGCATTATAGGTGGACATTTCGTCGAAAATGTGTGCATCCCATGTATTTCAGCATCTGCCTCCTCTCTCTGAGACTCGAAATTGCTTTGATCCACCATGGATCGATCTTCCTCTGCCACGTGGTGGTTAGCAGGTTTTGCAGAGTTTGCAGCTCGTCTGCAAGTTCGTTGGAGGTGGCCCATTGTTCCACAGCTCTTGCAAACATACCCTTTGAAGCGGCATGAATAGGCTGAATGGAAGCCTCCACAACGCCAACAAGGTGTGAATTGCCTTGCATTCATCCTTTGTTGCGGACTCTGAGTCATCTGGGTCACCTGAGGCCTGCTGGCAGTTGCAGACTCATGGTTTCTGCCCTGTACATTTCTGCTCGCGAACACAGTTCCAGTTAAGTTATGAACATTGCTAGCACTTGTGTGCAAAGAGATTTGTTTGGTGTTATCACCAGTGGACATAAACGCCTGTGCTATCGCAATGGCGTTATTAAGGGTTGGTGTCTCGACAGTCAAAAGTTTTTGTCGGATGGTCTCGTGGCCAATGCCCAGTACAAAAAAGTCTCTGAGCATTTGCTCCAGGTAGCCATCAAACTCACATTGTCCTGCAAGTCGCCTTAGCTCGGCGACGTAGCTCGCCACTTCCTGACCTTCAGATCGCTGGTACGTGTAGAACCGATACCTCGCCATCAGCACGCTCTCCCTCGGGTTAAGATGCTCCCGAACCAATGTACACAGCTCCTCATAAGACTTATCTGTGGGTTTTACCGGAGCCAGAAGATTCTTCATGATGCTGTAGGTCGGTGCCCCACAGACCATGAGGAGGGCCGCTCTCCTTTTTGCAGCGCTTCCTTCTCCGTGCAGCTCGTTGGCTACAAAGTACTGGTCTAGCCATTCGACATAGGCTTCCCAGTCCTCACCCTCCATGAATTTCTCCAGAACGCCCAGTTTGCTGCATCTTTGCGTTGGATTCGTATACTCTTCGCCAGTTATTGTGTTCCAACACAGATGAGACTGCACACAGGGAGGTTAAAGTAACAGTGACTTCAGACTTTATTAAGACACTCCAGAGTGAGGAACAGGCATTAGGTGCCGGCTTATATACAGTGCTCCCAAGGGTTGCTGGGATCCCTTGGGATTTCAGGGGATGCACTCCCTGGTGACAGAACATGGGAGTGCATGCTTTACAGATACACAACAAAAATCAAGTGGAATTGGAATTATATCAAAGCGTTGTCCTCGGTGGATGACACTTCATGTGCTCAAGTGCTGAAGAAGTTTCTTTCTTTGTTTGAATCGGGCATTGATAATTTTACTGGAGCCAAGGTGCCGATTCACCTGGATTCTGATGCAAGGCCTGTCTATCACAAAGCTCGGTCTGTTCCATACATGATGAGGGAGAAGGTCAAAATTGAGCTTGACAGACTCGAACGTGAAGGGGTCATATCACCAGTCGAGTTTAACGAGTGGGCCAGTCCTATTGTTCCTGTGTTGAAGAGTGATGGCACTGTCAGGATCTGTGAAGACCACAAGGTTACGATTAACCGATTTTCGAAACACGATCAATACCCGTTACCGAAGGCTGGTGACCTGTTCGCCATGCTAGCTGGTGGAAAGTCGTTCACAAAACTGGATCTGACATTGGCCTATATGAACAGGAGCTTGTTGAAACTTTGAAGAAACTCACCTGCATCAACACCCATAAAGGATTGTTTGTCTACAACAGGTGTCCTTTTGGAATTCGTTCGGCTGCAGCCATATTTCAGAGGAATATGGAGAGTTTACTAAAGTCCATTCCTAGAACCATCGTGTTTCAAGATGACATTTTGGTCACAGGTCGCGACACTGCTGAACATCTGAACAAGCTTGAAGAAGTTTTACATCGTCTGGACAAAGTGGGACTCAGGCTGAAACGTTCAAAGTGCGTCTTCATTGCACCTGAAGTTGAATTCCTGGGAATGAAGATTGCTGCTGATGGCATCAGGCCTACTGATTCGAAAATCAAGGCCATCAAAAATGGACCAGGCCTCAGAATGTGACGGAGCTGCGTTCATTCCTTGGGCTACTCAACTACTTCGGTAATTTTTTACCCAGGCTGAGCACTTTACTAGAGCCACTGCACATGCTGCTCAGAAAAGGCGACAACTGAGTCTGGGGTGTATCTCAAGATAGAGCCTTTGAGAAAGCTAAGAATCTGCTCTATTCAAACAAGCTGCTGGTTTACTATGATCCGTGTAAGCATCTTGTATTGGCCTGTGATGCTTCATCATATGGGGTTGGCTGTGTACTCCAACAAGCAAATGAGTCGGGTAAGCTACAACCTGTTGCGCATTCTTCGAGAAGTTTGTCAAAAGTGGAAAGAGCTTACAGCATGGTAAAAAAAGAAGCTTTGGCCTGTGTGTATGGGGTCAAAAAGATGCATCAGTACTTGTTTCGTCTTCGTTTTGAACTCAGAACAGATCACAAGCCACTCATTTCATTGTTTTCGGAAAACAAAGGTATTAATACCAATGCATTGTCCCGTATCCAGAGGTTGGTGTTGACATTGTCTGCCTATGATTATGTTATTCGACATAGACCTGGCACTGAGAATTGTGCCGATGCACTGAGTCGTCTGCCATTGCCCACACCTGAGGTGGAGATGCCTCAACCTGCAGATCGACTGTTAGTAATGGATGCTTTTGAGAGTGAAGGAACACCTGTCACTGCTCAACAAGTTAGGATCTGGACCAGCCATGACCCTATTTTATCGGTTGTGCAACGTTGTGTCCTCAGTGATTGGTCTGCCATACCTATGGAAATGTGTGATGAGACCAAACCTTACAACCGTCGCAAAGATGAACTGTCCATTCAGTCAGATTGTTTACTGTGGGGTAATCATGTTGTTATGCCTAAGAAAGGCAGAGAAAAAGTTGTACGTGAACTACATAGCACTCATCCTGGCACTCCGCTGAGTCTTTGGTCGTGGCCATCTAAACCATGGTCGAGGATCCACATCGATTTTGCGGGCCCTTTCCAGGGAAAGATATTTTTTGTTGTGGTGGATGCATATTCAAAGTGGATAGAGTGTATTATTAGGTCAGCCAGTATGTCTACAGCTACCATTGAGAGCCTTTGTGTCATGTTTGCTATTCATAGTTTACCTGACATTGTTGTGAGTGACAACGGATCTTGCTTCACAAGTCTGGAGTTTCAAGAGTTCATGAAACTCAATGGTATTAAACATGTTAGGTCAGCCCCATTCTAATGGTTAAGTAGAGCGTGCTGTTCAAACGATCAAGCAGAGTATGAAACATGTGACTCAGGGTTCACTGCAGACTCGTTTGTCACGTATATCGCTTAGTTACAGGACCAGACTTCATACGCTTGCTGGGGTCTCCCCTGCTGAACCACTGATGAAGAGAAATCTCAAGACCAGGCTCTCTCTTGTTCATCCTGATTTGAATGATTGTGTTGAAAACAGATGTCAAAACAGCAATGGTGTCATAATCGTATTGTCGTGTCACGTGACATCTCGGTCAACGATCCGGTTTATGTACTGAACTATGGTCAAGGTCCAAAGTGGATCACCGGCACTGTTACAGCCAAGGAGGCTAACAGAGTGTTTCTTGTCGTGCTCAAGAATGGGCAAACATGCAGGAAACATGTTGATCAGATAAAACTGTAGTACCCGGATGAACTGGAACCATTTGCGGAAGATGCAGTCAGTGAACAACCAACCAATGTTCATTCATCTGCTGTCATTACTGAATCTGGACTTTTAGTCTCTGACATGGTCATCACCACTCCCATCAGATCGGTTACTCAGCTTCCAGTCATAGCTGACTCAGAACGCTCGCCCAGAACTGGAGTTGAACTGAGACAATCAACTCGTGAGCGGAAAGCCCCAGACCGTCTTAATTTGTAAAGAGACTGATACTAAGATCTTGAAGGGGGATATTGATGCTTGGGGTCACTAGACATCAGGGGGGTGGCACTGTCAGAGGTCTTGGGCTGTACGCATGTGTACGCGGGCCCTGGTATACAAGAGTGAGTACCATGTCATGTGCGCATTTTGGGCGCGAATAATGTCGAACCAGTACAGTTACAGTAACAAGTCTTTCAAGTCATTATATACATCACACTCCACATGGGCACCTCAGGCCTCTCCTGCCTTGTATCTCCCCTGGCTGCAATCCCCTGTGGATATAACCCCCCTGACGCATTACCCGAGTGCTGGGGACCGTTGCTTTGGGACTCTCTTGCCACCTGATATCCTGCTCCTCCCAGCCTCCTCCTCATCCCTGACAGAGTTCAGGGAGTGATGCCAGAAAGTTAATGTCCATCAGGGCCTCGCTTGGTGCCATCATTGGTGCTCAAATCGCTGGCCGATATTCCCCAGGGTCAGTAACCTCGGGAGGGATGGGACAGATACAAAACAGTACAAACACCAATTTACTGCCTTGATAAAACCCAACTTATTACATTGAAGATATACTGTTCAGACATCACAGCATTAGCCTGGAAGAATACAGTTCAGGAATATAAGAACAGGAGACCATTCAGCCTCTTGAGCCTGTTCTGCCATCCAATTAGATCTTGGCTGATTTGCATCTTAGTTCTATCTACTCACCTTAATAGCCTTACCCAACAAAAATCTATCATTCTCAGCTTTGAAATTTTCTACTGACCCCTGGCCTCAACAGCTTTTCGAAGGGTAAAGTTCCAGATTTCCTCTCCCTGTGTGTGAAGAAATGCTTCCTGACATCAGCCCTGACCAGCCTGGCTCTAATTATGAGATTGTATCCCCTTGTTCTTGACTCTCCCACCACAGGAAATAGTTTCTTTCTATCTACTTTATCAGCTCCTTCAATGGAGGTTTAAATACGTTGTGGATGACCCCAGTGTCAGATTCTCACCATCGCTCATCACTTGTGGTTGACAAAGGTGGTAAAATGATGCCTGGTCCCTTACCAAGAAAAGCTCTTCCTTGATAGTAGTTTCAAACAAAAGCGTATACAAGAGCTAGCAGTGAGCCCCATTTATTCCGTCACTTGGACTTCACAATGAGGGGGAGAAAGTCCCACTATTGGGACTTATATCCAGCAGTCCACCACCATTTCTCAGGGTTGATGAGCTTGTGGTTGGAACCGCAGCAATCGACATATGGTTCGTCATTGCTCAGCTACAAAAAGAGGTGATTTCTTCCCCACGGGGCAGGCAATATCTGTGGCGAGGGAGAGTTCAGTAACTGTCGCCTGTCCTGTGGTGTTGTGTGTTCTCGAGCTATACCTCTGTGCTTGGTGCAGTGCTGTGGCCCAGTCACCCGGCCCCTGCTTTGGTCCTGACTTTACACGGATCAGATAGGTCCCAGGTTTGCTTATCAGGTCTTTGCTGAAGTGAGCTGATCTGAGCCCGGGGGTGGAGGGGAGGGGGAGGGGTGTTGCTACATTGGCCTCAGTCTCCCAGGTTAGGGGAGGGAAAAGGCAGGCAGAGCCCAGCCACCCTACAGGAAGGTTAGAGTCAAGGAGGATGGCCAGTAAGGTAATCATTGGAGCTATCACCCACAAACACAACAGCTCTATTTTACATAGTGAAACATCCCAAGGAATGCGAAACGGTTACGGAATTGGCTCAGTGACAGGAAACAGCGAGTAGTGGTGAACGGTTGTTGCTCGGACTGGAGGAAGGTATACAGTGCTGTTCCCCAGGGGTCGGTTATGGGACCACTGCTTTCCGTGCCGTATATTAATGATTTAGACTTGGGTGTACAGGGCACAGCTTCAACATTTGCAGATAACTCAAAACTTGGAAGTATAGTGAACAGTGAGGAGGAGAGGGATAGACTTCAAGTGGACATAGACAGGCTGGTGGAATAGGCGGGCACGGGGCAGATGAAATTTAACTCAGAAAAGTGAGAAGTGATTCATTTTGATAGCAAGAATGAGGAAAGGCAATATAAACTAAAGGGGGTGCAGGAACAGAGAGACCTGGGGGTGTATGTGCACAAATCGTTGAAGGTGGTAGGTCAGGTTGAGAATGCAATTAAAATAGCATACGGGATCCTGGGCTTCATAAATAGAGGCATAGAGTACAAAAGCAAGGAAATTATGATGACATTTTATAAAACAGTTTTGGCCTCAACTGGAGTATTGTATCCAATTCTGGGCACCACACTTTAGGAAGGATGTGAAGGCCTTAGAGAGGCTACAGAAAAGATTTACGAGAATGGTTCCAGGGATGAGGGACTTCAGTTATGGGGTGAGACTGGAGAAGCTGGGGTTGTTCTCTTTGGAGCAGAGAAGGTCGAGAGGAGATTTGATCAAGGTGTTCAAAATCATGAGGGGTCTGGACAGAGTAGACCGATAGAAACTGTTCCCATTGGTGGAAGGGTCAAGGACCAGAGGACACAGATTTAAGGTGATTGACAGAAGAACCAAAGGCGACATGAGGAAAAATGTTTTACGCAGCGAGAGGTTAGGATCTGGAATGCACGGCCTGAGAGGGTGGTGGAGGCAGACTCAATCGTGCCTTTCAAAAGGAACTAAAGGATAAATATTTGTGGGGCTACTGGGAAAGGGTGGAGTGGGACTGGCTGAGGTGCTCTTGCAGAGAGCTGGCATGGCTCGATGGGCCGAATGGCCTCCTTCCATGCTATAACCATTCTCTGATTCTCTGAAAATTTGACATCAAGCCACATAAAGAGATATGGGGAGAGGAGACCAAAAGCTTGGTCAAAGAGGTCGTTTTTAAGAAACGACTTAAAGGAAGAGAGGGAGGTCGCTAGGCGGAGAGACGTAGGGAGGGAATTCCAGAGCTTTGGGCCCAGGCAGCTGAATGTACGGTGGGGTAAAAGAAATGGGGGATGAGAAGAGGCCAGAATTGGAGAAGCTTAGATATCTCAGAGTGTTGTGGGGCTGGAGGAGGTTCGAGAGATAGGGAGGGGTGAGGCCATGGAGGGATTTGAAAACAATGAAAACAAGCTAGTGATCGCAGGCAAGGGCCAGACTTCCGCCTTTATTGTCGGCGATTTTCTCGGCGGTACAACTGTTTCTCCTCCCGGCTAAAATTTCCACGTAAGTTTTTTCCTTGGTATCACCCACATCTGAAGTCGCCCGCCGGGACCGAACCGGCCACGTGCAATGCCGAGAACTGCCAGGGCGTAAGTTTGGCCTCAACCGCCGGCGTCCAGAACGCCGAGAGAGCCGCATTGCAAACGCTGCTTAAACAGGGCGGTAAGGGGTGCCCTGTGAAGAAAGGTCAGTTAAAGGTTCTTTCATTATTTTTTTTCAATTTTAATTTTAAAATGGTGATTAGGTTTCAAACTGTCTTGGGAATGCTTTGTACGGTTTTTTTTTATGTTGAAAATTTAAAAAAAAAATTTCCCCCCCTCCCTAGGCCCAACCACAGCCTGGGACTAAATTTTAGTACTGACTGTCTGTTCCGGTAACGACCGCCCATGTTACTAACTTTCCCGTCGAGAGACTGCCGACAATGAGTGAGCAACGGCCATTTTCTCACCGGGCGATTAGTTTTAGTTACTTTAAACATAAAAATGGAAATTCTCACCAGCGTTACTCACCGAACGTTCGCGATTCTTCCCAGCGGGTAATCAGGCGTTGAGGGGCTTTAGGGAAAGTCTAGGTCTATAGTCTTCCGTAACAGAAGAGCAAACACTGGGACCTGCCCTGTGACAGAGTAATGTGCAGACAAGACTTTGATGAGAAACTGAGGTGAAATGCTCACGATTTCAGGTGGAACTAACAGCAGAGATTACCAGATGTGACTATGAGTGAATTGCCGATTGTCCATCGTTAAAGGCCACAGCTAGGAACATAGAAGGACCCAACCAGAGTGTAGCAGTGAAATGCAAAGCAGGATACAAGGGGTTAAATTGATGAAGGAATGCTTTGCAGGTGGAGGTAGCAAATATCCAGGCCACGGGAACCTGCAGTCAATTTCTGGGTAGAAGTGATTAAGAAAGAGAGGAACTAAATGCTTTTAATAATCCAGATTTCAGAAAATACAGCTTCCGACATAGCCACAGCAGACCAGAAACTTCCTGCAAAGAGCAGAACTTGGAATGCGGGTGTCTGAACAAAAGGGAACCGTCTGCAGGCTGAACTTCACTGAAATACACAGGCTCAATGTGTGGGGAAACTGAGCTGTGAGTCTAACCTGAATCACTCAACTCCGGCAAGGACCTACACTCAACACACAGGCCTCAGTGAGCTCACTGTGACTGACCATGTATTGTTGCACCGGTGTCAGCTGTATGTGTGTGAGCTCAGACACTGACCATGTACATCATCATCATCATAGGCAGTCCCTCGGAATCGAGGAAGACTTGCTTCCACTCTAAAAGTGAGTTCTCATGTAGTTCAACAGTCCAATACAGGAATTATAGTCTCTGTCACAGGTGGGGCAGATAGTCGTTGAGAGAAGGGAGGGTGGGACTGGTTTGTCAGATGCTCCTTCCGCTGCCCGCACTTGCTTTTTGCATGCTCTCGGCGATGAGACTCAAGATGCTCAGTGCCCTCCCGGATGCACTTCCTCCACTTAGGGCAGACTGGTCTTTGGCCAGGGACCCCCAGGTGTCAGTGGGGATGTTGCACTTTATCAGGGAGGCTTTGAGGGTGTCCCTGTAAAGTTTCCTCTGCCCACCTTGGGCTCGCTTGTCGTGTAGGAGTTCCGAGTAGAGCACTTGCTTTGGGAGTCTTGTGTTTGGCATGCGGACAATGTGGCCTGCCCAGCGAAGCTGATCAAGTGTGGTCAGTGCTTCAATGCTGGGGATGTTGGCCTGGTCAAGGACGCTAACATTGGTGCGTCTGTCCTCCCAGGGGATTTGCAGGGTCTGCGGAGACATCGGTGGTGGTATTTCTCCAGCAATTTAAGGTGCCTACTGTATGTAGTCCAGACACTGACCATGTATAGTAACAGATTTATTGGAAAAATAGAAATGCATGTTAATTAAAGAAATGGTGGTAACTTGGGTATGTAATTGGCAAAGGGATTGGAAACAGAGAGTAGTGATGAACGGATCTTTTCCTGACTGGAGAGAAGATTGCAGTGGGGTCTCCCAGTGGTCAGTATTAGGACCATTGCTTTTCTTGTGATATATATTTATAAATATCCTCTAAGGAAGCCCGTCCTTCCTCCTTCAGCTGGGAGAGCTGCTCCACAGCTTCTCAGGGCTCTCTGGGCAGAGGGGCCGGCACCTCCGTCATTAACCACACACCCACAAAGTGTCGCAGGATGTTCCGCGACTCCACTCGTCTGGTCAAAGTGAGTGCATGCACCCAAAACTCTTCTCCATGAACCTGTGACCTATGCCCCTGTGAGCCTCTGTCTGTCCCACAACTCTTCACCATGAACCTGTGACCTATGAACCTGTGAGCCTATCTGTCCCACAACTCTCACCAATGAACCTGTGACCTATGAACCTGTGAGCCTGTCTGTCCCACAACTCTCACAAGGCAGCCTCTGTGCAGACTCAGCAAAGCAGCATTGAACTCAGGATGTGCCTGCTCACAGTTATTACCTCATGTGATGCTTTGCTTAGAATCACAGCAGCTGAAGCTGCCCATGTATTTCCTCCACATACATAAGGCACTGTGATTCACCAAGCTTCCTTTCTTTTGCAGGCCAAGATGGCACATAACAGGTTGCAGCAGCAGGACGCAGGAGGGGAGAGCGAGTGCTTCGTTGTATAGGCCCACGGGCGGCCATTCCCATGGCAGTGAGGACCGCTGAGCCTGCTGGGGCCAACATTGGTAAGTGTAAACCTTCCTCTCATCCCACCTTCCACTTTAAGCAGAAGGCCTTATCGTTTGCCGCTCCACAGTCTGACCACCTTTCTGCCTGCCCCCCTTCCCTCACCTTAACGCCACTCTTGTGCCAGTTGTGTTCAGACAATGCCCTGGGTGCAGCCCGGCCTGTGCCCCCCGAACCCAGTCTGCAGGGAGAAGAAATGGGAGAGGAGGAGGGGGAAAGGGGGGGAGGAGAGGGGGGGGGGGGGTGGGAGAGGAGGATGATGCAAGCACGCGTCACTGCCTCTCACACTCGCACGCACCAGCTCAGGTACTGGGAGTACGCGGTTGTTGCAGTTGCAGCTTAGTAGAGGAGTCTGCACTGGGTGATGCACCGGGGCCTCGTGGGCTGCAGCAAGGCCAAAAAGGGGAAAGGGAACCTCAGGAACCAGATCCCTGGAGAGCGAGTCTGCGCACGTGTTCTGCTCCACAGGACTCAATGGGGACCTGGATGGGGAGGCGTTCACACAAAGGGTGATGGCCATGCGCTCGGGCATCACAGGAGCAATGCAAGGGGTGCCCGAGAGCATCTCGGCAATGGTAAGGAGTATGGAGGAGCCCGCCTCCTGCGTTGCACAGAGCTCTGCGCACACCATGGAGCCCATCACTGCCAGTGTGCAGATGATGGTGGACTCCCAGAGAGACCGTGCAGATCCAGTCTTCAGGAGGTGTCTTGTGGGCGATGTGGCAGCTTCCATTGCAGCACAGGCAGAAGCGACGTAATGTCTTGGTGCTGTAATTCAGACAAGGGTTGGTGGCATTAAGTCTCAGACTGCTCCTATGCAGTCTCAACATGATACCGCGCATCGTCTTGGTGATGTAATGCTGTCTCAGCTGGGTTCCACGCATGGTCTGACTGCTGACATCGCCTCTGGGTCCACCACAGTCCACCGGGGATCTCACAGTGTTGCAGCAGCCCAGCAATCTGTGCTCCAGCAGGTCAGTGGGGATGCTGAGGTGCTGCCCCGGGGAAGTGACAGTGTGTCACTGGAGCAGGAACCTGCTGTCCTCTCTCAGGGTGACAACATTCCTCATCCCACCACTGTCACTCCGCCATTGCCCGTGTCGCTGCCCGTCACCCAGCCAGCCCAGACTGCCGCTGCCCAGCCTGAGGTGGTGCAGTCTGCAGCCAGGCATCCCAGGCCCAGAGCCGGTCGAGGGCATCCTACAAGGCTATCTGTATCTCTGGCCCTGACACACAGCATCCTTCCACCAGCCCTACAGCAAACACAGGGGTGACACTGCAGAAAAGTAGTAGAATAGGTTTATGTAAAAGGGGATAGAAGGAGATGCACAAGGGTGAATGATGTTATGTTAATGTTGCACTTCTGACACATAAATGTTGATTTTTATCTTTACCGTTTGGTCTTGTATGTCATTTCAGTGTTGGGCATGTGGTATGGGAAGGGAGAGCCCATTGGTGTGTTTATGGGGAGGGCCTATTGGTGTGTTTATGGGAAGGAGGGCCCATTGGTGTGTTTATGGGGAGGGAGAGCCCATTGTTGTGTTTATGGGGAGGGAGAGCCCATTGGTGTGTTTATGGGAGGGAGGGCCCATTGGTGTGTTTATGGGGAGGGAGAGCCCATTGGTGTGTTTATGGGGAGGGAGGGCCCATTGGTGTGTTTATGGGGAGGGAGAGCCCATTGGTGTGTTTATGGGGAGGGCGAGCCCATTGGTGTGTTTATGGGGAGGGAGAACCCATTGGTGTGTTTATGGGGAGGGAGAGCCCATTGGTGTGTTTATGGGGAGGGAGGGCCCATTGGTGTGTTTATGGGGAGGGAGAGCCCATTGGTGTGTTTATGGGGAGGGCGAGCCTATTGGTGTGTTTATGGGAAGGGAGGGCCCATTGGTGTGCGAGCCCATTGGTGTGTTTATGGGAAGGGAGAGCCCATTGGTGTGTTTATGGGGAGGGAGAGCCGATTGGTGTGTTTATGGGGAGGGAGAGCCCATTGGTGTGTTTATGGGGAGGGAGAACCCATTGGTGTGTTTATGAGGAGGGGGAGCCCATTGGTGTGTTTATGGGAAGGGAGGGCCCATTGGTGTGTTTATGGGGAGGGAGAGCCCATTGGTGTGTTTATGGGAAGGAGGGCCCAATGGTGTGTTTATGGGGAGGGCCCATTGGTGTGTTTATGGGAAGGAGGGCCCAATGGTGTTTTTATGGGAAGGAGGGCCCAAAGGTGTGTTTATGGGGAGGGCCCATTGGTGTGTTTATGGGAAGGAGGGCCCAATGGTGTGTTTATGGGAAGGAGGGCCCAATGGTGTGTTTATGGGAAGGAGGGCCCAAAGGTGTGTTTATGGGGAGGGCCCATTGGTGTGTTTATGGGGAGGCACAGTGGAAGCGGTAAGTGGCGAGGACCTTATTGGAACCGAGATCTATTGCGACAATCTCGCACCTCCCTCGCAGGATCAGGACAGTGTCTGTTTTTCTTCCTGTTCCTCCTGGTCCTCCTCTTCCTTGTCCTGCAGCTCCTGGTCCTGTACCTCCTCCTCCCCCTCCTGAGGTGCAATGACTATGTCTTTGGGCAATATCTGTGTCCTCATGATGCAGTAGACGAGGGACACCCGCTCAGGTGAGCACGGCAGAACTACTCCTGATTGGTCAAGGCAGCAGAACCATTGCTTCAGACCAATGGTCTGCTCAGTGATGCTCCTAGTGGTGGATCACTGTCATTGTACAGTGGGCAGACGTGGTGGGGTTGCGGGGAGGTCATGAGCCAAGTGCATAGCGTCTTGTCTCCGAGGAGCCAGCCGTAAGCTGCATTGGGTGGCTGGAAGAGAGCTGGCACAGGATGAAGGCATCATGGCTGCTGCCAGGATTGTGGGCATTAACAACCATTATTCTGCATGTGTGGTCGCTCACCAGCTGCACGTTGAGTGAGCGGTGTAGGGGAGGACGGAAACCCCCTCATTTTACCAGAAGGAAAAGGGCTGTGGGATCAGCCTGTGCTGTGAATTGAAACTGATACGGTTTGACCTTGGCAGAGCAGTGATTGGATGGGGGAGGACACCGGAGGGCCAATGGTGGGACAGAGTCAGCCCGAAGCATGAGGTTTTCAAGCCAATGGGAGAGCACTTGCTCGAAAACTGTGGGACTGACTCACAGCCATTATCAGACTATTGTCTTCCCCATGTTTACACTATGGAAGGAAATTATGCAGACCTTCAGAAAACGAGGGAACCCAAAACAAACCAAGGGCCTACACAATGGCTACAGGAAACCAACCCAATAAACATCTACTCAAACCTTGAGTAGGTTAGAAAGACTGAATTGGAGGAAAATTATGCAGACCTTCAGAAACCAGGGAACCCAAAACAACCCAAGGGCTTACACAATGGCTACAGGAGGCCAACGCAATCAACACCCACTCAAACCTTGAGTAGGTTAACAATAGTGGAAAAAATCCGCAATAATCTAAAACTGCTGCATTTTTCAAAATCACAAAGCCCACCAATGGGAAGAATCGATTTCAGCAGGAGAGGCGGACTGGATAATCTGGCTATAAAAAGGGTTTCTGACGTAGTGTGGGTGTTTCCCTGCTCTCGTGATCCAACAACCAGCAAGCCTCTCAACACTGAAGGAAAACCAGTGTCCGAAGACACCGAAGATAGAAGAAACAAACCACCAGACTGCAGAAAGGCACAGTAGTGAGTATAATCTCTGGTCCCCGGAACTCCCAACTCAGTTAGGCCAGGAAAGGTGGGAGGTTGGGCATTGTACTGCTAAACTTGTGTAAAGATTTTCGTTGTGTCCGTTTAGTGGGATTTAGGGGGATTGTTTTGTTGGTGTATTGCTGTTTGTTGAGATACACCTTGTCAAATAAATTGGAAGCCTAAAGTTCCTCTTGGAATCACCTTGTCTCAGTTCTATTGTATTACATCTCCTGATTGTGAGTCTTATGTCAGAACAGTGTAAGGGAAGCTAGGAGCACCTCGAAAATGCTCAACTGTGTGTCACAGGCTAGGGAAGAAGGGGTTAGGAGTGTTTGATACTCACAGGTGCCTCACAGGCTAGGCAGAAGCACGAGTCTCAAAACCCCCTTCATAAGCTGTGGACACAGTCTCTCCAGGGGTGCTCTTGCAGCACTCAGGGTACCTCACAGGCCAGGCATAAGCTGTGAGGGCAGAAGCCCAGAGAGAGACACCCAAGGCACAACAACACTCCCTGAAAACCCCTTACAGCGGTATCCTTCTTGGTTTCGAAGGATCCCAGGATTGTGGTGCGGAGCCCTTGAGGCGATGTGTGTGCCGTCTGTGGCCCCCTGCACCATGGGGAAGGAAGTATGCCATCGTCACCGAGCCCATTGACCATCGACCACTCCAGCTGCTTCTCTCTGGTCATCTGATACAACAACAACTTGTATTTATATAGCACCTTTAAAGTAGTAGAATGTCCCAAGGCGCTTCACAGGAGTGTTATAAGATTAAAACATTTAATTTGACACCGAGCCACTTCAGGACAGGTGACCAAAAGCTCGGTCAAAGAGGTGGGTTTTAAGAAGCGTCTTAAAGGAGGAAAGAGAGATAGAGAGGCGGAGAGGTTTAGGAGGGAGTTCCAGAGCTTGGGGCCCAGGCAGCTGAAGGCACGGTCACTGATGGTGGAGCGATTGTAATCAGTGATGCTTCAGGAGGGCAGAATTAGAGGAGCGCAGAGATCTCGGGGGGGTTGTGGGGCTGGAGGAGATTACAGAGATAGGGAGGGGCGAGGCCATGGAGGCATTTGTAAACAAGGATGAGAATTTTGAAATCGAGGCGATGCGTAACTGGGAGCCAATGTTCTTCTTCTTAGGCAGTCCCTCGAAGCGAGGATGACTTGCTTCCACACCGAAAAAGGATGAGTTCACAGGTATTTCAATGAAGGACCCGATATTCCGATCTCGAATTACATGTTGAAGGGTGGAAGATGCCTGTGCGTGGATTTTTTTAACGTGTGGTGACCGTTGCACACCAGCCACCACACGGGCTTGATAGAGCTAGGTCTTGGTCCACTGGCAAGGGTTAACCAAGATGACTGGAGACCAGCTCTGCTGCATGGACCTAATGCGCTCACACATATCGCAGTGTGGGCTGGCCCGTGCTGCCCCTGGGCCCTCGCCTCTCCTGGGCCCCGAACTCATGTCACTCTACAATCTCTCGCTGTTCCTCTGCTGCTTGCCACCTCTCCTGCTGTACCTGCCCACGCTCCAATCAGCGACCTGGATTTTGTTGACGTCCAATCCAGTCGCCCTTGTCCAAGGTGTCGTCCTCCTGCACCAGCTCACGCTGCTCCCTGATGCGTCTCCACGCTGCTCCCGGGCTGGGTCAGCGAGCACAGGGGGGATGGGTGGGCGGGACTTGGTGTGAGTTAGGACACGGGGCAGCCACGTTTATGTCGGGTAGAATGTGGGAGGTCAGCCAGGAGTGAGTTGGAATAGTCCAGTCTAAAGGTAACAAAAGCACGGATGAGGGTTTCAGCAGCCGATGAGCTGAGGCAGGGGCAGAGACGGGCAATGTTACGGAGGTGGAAATAGGCAGTTTTAGTTATACTGTGGATATGTGGTCAGAAGCTCATTTCAGGGTCAAATATGACATCAAGGTTGCGAACAGCCTGGTTCAGCCTCAGAGACAGGAGTTGGGGAGAGGGATGGAGTCAGTGTCTAGGGAATGCAGTTTGTGGCGGGGATTGAAGACAATGGCTTTGTTCTTCCCAATATTTAATTGGAGGAAATTTCTGCTCATCCAGAACTGGATGTCGGACGAGCAGTCTGACAGTTTAGAGACCGTGGAGGGTCGAGAGAAGTGGGGGTGAGATAGAGCTGGGTGTTATCAGTGTACATGTGGAAACTGACGCTGTGTTTCCGGATGATGTCGCCAAGGGGCAACATGTAGATGAGAAATAGGAGGGGGTCAAGGATAGATCCTTGGGGGACACCAGAGGTAACGATGCGGGAGTGGGAAGAGAAGCCGTTGCAGGAGATTCTCGGGCTACGGTTAGATAGATACTGTGGCAGGGGTGGAACCCAGATTGAAGGGATTCAAACATGGAATTGTGAGAAAGCTGGGCATGGATTTGGGAGGTGACAACACGTTCAAGGACTTTGGAGAGGGAAGGGTGCTTGGAGATGGGACAGTAGTTTGCAAGCATAGTGTGGTCAAGGGTTGGTTTGTTGAGAAGAGGGGTGATGATAACAGATTTGAGGGAGGGGGGCACAATACCTGAGGAGAGAGAACCTGCTATGTATGCAATCAAGGTTCAAACTGAGTACTGTTTAACTAAGTAAGGTATGACCTTGGCTCTGCTTTATTTAGGCCCAAAGTGCCTGACTCTGAAAATGGCTGGCCTTTTATACCAGAGCAGCACCATGTGCGTGCTGCTCAGTGGCCTCCAACAATGACGCCATCTGGTGGCTACAAACAGTATGTACATACATGACAATACCCTCCTCTGAGATCTCACAGTCATTCATAGGTTGAGACGGTCCGGTGTTTTACGCTCCCAGGTTGACCGTCTCAGTTCGCTTCCGGCCTTAGATGAGCGTGCGGAGTCTGTTGTGGCTGATGGCTGGATGGCTGACTTGTTGGGGGTGGCAGTGGCCATGTCAGCAATTGCAAGTCCATTTTTATTGAACAAGTCCGTGATGGAAATTCCGGGTTCACTGATGACCCTTGTGTCCTCGGAAGACTGCTGGTAGGTTGGTTGGTCGCCGATGATTTCTTCGTCCGACTGCTCTGGCTCGTCAGTGAGCCTCAGCTTTGTTTGATCCATGTGTTTCCTGCATGTTTGTCCATTCTTGAGCTTAATAACGAACAGTCTGTTGCCCTCCTTGGCCATGACTGTACCAGCGATCCATTTGGGACCCTGACCATAATTCAACACATATACTGGATCATTAACAGAAATCTCGCATGACACAGTTGCGCGATCGTGGTACCCTTGTTGACTTTGTCTTCTGTATTCAACATGATTACTTAAATCCGGGTGTACCAGAGATAGCTTGGTCTTAAGACCTCTTTTCATCATGAGTTCAGCAGGTGAGACCCCTGAGAGTGTGTGGAGTCTTGTCCTGTAACTCAGCAGTATGCAAGACAAGTGGGTCTGCAGTGACCCTTGGGTTACTCTCCTCATGCTTTGCTTGATAATTTGTACTGCATGTTCTGCTTGCCCGTTTGACACAGGCTTGAACAGTGCTGACCTTACATGTTTTATTTCATTACGTTTCACAAACTCCTGAAACTCCTGACTGATGAAACACGACCCATTGTCGCTCACCACTATGTCAGGCAGACCATGTGTCGTGAACATGACATTGAGATTCTCTATGGTTGCCGTGGATGTACTGGATGACATGATTATGCATTCTATCCACTTCGAATAAGCGCCCACCACCACTAAAAACATCTTGCCCAGGAAGGGACCTGCAAAGTCTACATGGATCCTGGACCAAGGTTTGGATGGCCACGACCACAGACTCAGCGGTGATTTCGCTCGTGCTTTGCTGAGCTGCATGCAAGAGTTACACATGCACGTATGCTTCCAGCTCAGAATCAATTCCTGGGACCATACATGGAGCCTGGCAATGGCCTTCATCATAGCCGGATCTGTGCTATGTAACTCACGCATGAACTTCTCTCTCCCTTTCTTAGGCATTACAACGCGATTGCCCCATAATATGCAATCTGTTTGAATAGACAGTTCATCCTTGCGACAAATGTACGGTTTGACCTCCTCGCATATTTGCTTGGGTATGGCAGACCAATCCCCTTTGAGGACGCAACCCTTTACCACCTATAAAATCGGGTTCTGGCTGGTCCAGGTCTTAACTTGTTGAGCCGTGACAGGGGTTCCTTCACTCTCAAAAGCGTCCATGATTAACATTAGTTCCGCTGGTTGTGGTGTTTCCACCTCCGGTGTGGGCAACAGCAACTGGCTCAAAGCATCGGCACAATTCTCTGTGACAGGTCTGTGGCGAATTACATAATCATAGGCAGATAATGTCAGTGCCCACCTTTGGATGCGGGATGAAGCGTTGGTATTGATACCTTTGCTCTCGGAAAACAATTAAATGAGCGGCTTGTGATCGGTCTCTAATTCGAACCTCAGACCGAACTAGTACTGATGCATCTTTTTAACACCGTACACATACACTAAAGCTTCTTTTTCTACCATGCTGGAGGCTCTTTCTGCTTTAGGCAAACTTTTGGATGAATATGCGACAAGTTGAAATTTCTCCGACTCATTGGCTTGTTGAGCACACAACCAATTCCATATGACGATGCGTCACAGGCCAAAACTAAACGTTTACATGGGTCATAATGTACCTGCAGCTTGTTCGAGCAAAGCAGATTGGTGGCTTTCTCGAAAGCTCTGTCTTATGATGCACCCCACATCCAGTTGTCGCCTTTTCTCAATAGCATGTGCAGTGGTTCAAGTAAGGTGCTCAAATTAGGTAGGAAGTTACCAAAGTAGTTGAGTAGACCTAGGAACGAACGCAGCTTCGTCACGTTCTGCAGCTTGGGTGCATTCTTGATGGCCTTGGTTTTCATGTCAGTAGGTCTGATGCCATCCGCGGTGATTTTCCTTCTGAGGAATTTGACCTCCAGTGCCATGAAGGCGTTTTAGTCTGAGTCCCACTCTGTACAAACGCAGTAGAACCTCTTCCAGGTTGTTTAGATGTTCCTTGGAGTCATGACCGGTGATCAGGATGTCATCTTGGAACACGACGGTTCTGGGAATGGACTTCAGTAAACTTTCCATATTCCTCTGGAATATTGCTGCAGCTGAGCGAATTCCGAAAGACCACCTGTGGTAAATAAACAGTCCTTTGTGCGTGTTAATGCACGTAAGTCTCTTCGACGTCTCGACCAACTCCTGTGTCATATAGGCCGATGTCAAGTCCAGCTTTGCGAATGACTTCCCTCCGGCTAGCATTGCAAACAAGTCATCAGCCTTCGGTAACGGGTACTGATCTTGTTTCAAAACCCTGTTGATCGTAGCCTTATAGTCTCCACCAAGGCCCTGTACAACTGTAGCAACACCTCCCTGCCCCTGTACTCAAATCCCCTCGCTATGAAGGCCAACATGCCATTTGCTTTCTTAACCGCCTGTTGTACCTGCATGCCAACCTTCAATGTTTCCCACAAGTTCACCCCCTGTGGTCAAAGGTGTGCATCTGAGTTGAGTGTATACAGTGTATACAGTGGTGTTACATTGTGGTTACAGACATGACAGTACCTTGCAATGCTATGCTCCTTTTATGGCCCCGACTTGCCGCTGATGTTTCCTCGCAGGTCGGGGCCTCGCTGTTCCCACTAAATTGCTGACCACATAACTTCCTTTTCTGACTCCCATGTTAGCTGACATTGTTAATGGTTCTGTCATGTATGTACATTCTGTTTTGTAGCCACCAGATGGTGTCATTGTTGGAAGTCACTGAGCAGCATGCACATAATGCTGCTCTGGTATAAAAGGCCAGCCATTTTGTGAGTCAGGCACTTTGGGCCTAAATAAAGCAGAAGCAAGGTTGTACCTTGCTTAGTTAAACAATACTCAGTTTGTACCTGTATTGCATACGTAACATTTGGTGATGAGAATACAAGAACCTTTGTTTGCAAAATGAGCACGATTGGATTTTTAGAGCGATTCGTGGAGGGAGAAGATTGAAAAGTCTTTGTGAGCTGTTTGAACCAGTACTTCGTGGCCAACAAAATGCAGATCGGCGCAGGGCCGTGTTCCTCGCTGTGTGCGGTTCAAAGATCTACGGTCTGATAAAGAATCTACTCATGCCTAGTGATCCAACAGAGAAAACGTACGAGGAATTGTGTACATTAGTAAGGGAGCACCTCAAGCCAAACAACGGCATCATCATGTCGAGATACAGGTTTTATACACACGTTCGATCAGAGGGCCAGAGCGCGGTGGAATTCATTGCCGACCTGAGGTGTCTAGTAGAACCGGACAAGTTCGGGACGGTGTTGTTTGTTCTCGGTATCAACCACAAGGTGATCCTGTGCAAACTTCTGGCGGTGCAGGAGTTGGATTTAAAAGGGGCCATCCAGATTGCTCAATCATGTATGACGACAGACAGGAGTCTAAAGCAAATAGCAGTGAAGAGCCAAACCTCGGCAAGTACTGTAAATGCGATTGTTTCGGCGTTTGGCAGAGCGGCACATGGCAGGGCCTATCCGGCTGCGTTCGCGAAACCTGTGGCTGCCCAAAGTCCGCCAGCGGAAATGTATCCGACTTCTCCGTATTGGCGTTGTGGGGGAAATCATCAGCACCAGCAGTGCCGATTTAAGCAATAGAGTTGCAAAGGCTGTCTGAGAATGGGGCAAGTGTCCGCAGATGAGCAAGCGTGCTGCGACATACCACGTGGAGGATGAGAGCCAGACTAGCGCTTATCCGCATTCGCAATCCGAGATGCCAGAGGAGGAAGTGTATGGACTGTACTCTTTCATAACCAAGAGTAAATCAATTTTGATTAACATGAAGTTTAACGGGATACCGGTATCGATGGAACTGGACACAGGGGCGAGTCAATCGATCATGAACGAGAGGGCATTTAATAAGCTGTGAGATACTAAGACTGTGAGGCCCAGGCTGAGCCAAGCTGCGCATGTACACCAAAGAATTGATAAAGGTGATTGGCAGTGCACAAGTTAATGTGTCATATAACGGTTTGGTTCCCGAGTTACCGCTGTGGATTGTTCCAGGCAATGGTCCAACGCTGCTCGGCAGGAGCTGGTTGGAGAAAAGCAGATGCGACTGGAACGACATAAAGGCGTTGTCATCGGAGGAAGATACATGTGCCCAAGTATTGAGCAAGTTCCCCTCGCTGTTCGAACTGGGTATCGGCAACTTCACGGGAGCCAAAGTGCAGATCCATGTGGACTCAGATGCATAACCCATCCATCATAAAGCTCGGGCAGTGCCGTATATAATCCTAGCCAATTCACACCTCATACCTTCAAAGGTAGAGCAGGAGCGGCGAGGTCGGGGCGAAGGAGCGGCGAGAGATTGTGGAGGGACGTAACTGGGGCCTGGGAGAGGCGTGAGTTTGGGGCCAGACGAGGCGAGGACCCAGGGGCAGCACGGGCCAGCCCACACTGTGATATGTGTGCACACTAGGCCCCGTGCAGCAGAGCTGGTCTCCAGTCACCCTGGTTAATCCTTGCCACTGGACCAAGACCTTGCTCTGTCAAGCCCGTGTGGTGGCTGGTGTGCAACGGTCACCACACGTTAAAACAATTCACGCACAGGCATCTTCCACCCTTCAATATGCAGTTCGGGATCTGGAATATTAGGTTCTTCATTGAAACACGTGTGAACTCATCCCTTTTTGGCGTGGACGCAAGTCATCCTTGATACAAGGGACCGTCCAAGAAGAAGGGTAATAGGTTCAAGGGAGCAGGAAGTGGGTCTCAAGGACAAGATGAGCTGGGAGAGGTCAAGAGGGGAGATCGGAGAAAAACTGGAGGTAGATACAAGTTTAGGGCCAGGGCAGGGGGATCTTTATAAGAAGTTTTGTCCGATGCGCTCGGGGAAGGAAGGAAAGTGGCAGAGGCAGCAGGTCGGATAGTCTCGACCATTGAGACAAAGAAGTCCATGAGCTCCTCGCACTTGTTGTTGGAGGTGAGTGTGGTGGAGACGGGGGAGCGGGGTTTAAGGAGACGGTTAGCAGTAGAGAATAGTAGCTGGGAGTTATCTTTGCAGTCCAGAGTGATCCTGGAATACGTCATGAATGGAGTAATGGGCGGCAAACTGGGCGATGTTTGAGATGCCTGCTGTGGCTCCCTGGAAAGATCCATTGGCCTTCACTGCCAGTGTCAGAGCCGTCCTCACCTTGAGGCTCAAGGTCTGGCTGGAACAGATGGGGCACAGCTCCGTCACCACGACTTTTATAAATCACAGCCTTCGGACACACTGCTCCTCAGAGAAGTAGATGTGGGAAGAGTGTTGGCGAAACACCCTGGCTGTGGACTGCCCTCTATTGGCACCTCTGTGTAATCGGCTGCCTCTGCCCACATCCTCATGGACCTCCTGATGGTGGTCCTCCTGTTGCTGTCCCTCTGCATCCTCCTGGTCTGTGCCTCTTCCTGCACCTGACCATCTGCCTCTGTCTGTTCCTCTCTCTGTTCCTTGGAGCGTGGTCCTCTCCATAAGAACATAAGAAATAGGAGCAGGAGTAGGCCATTCGGCCCCTCGAGCCTGCTCCGCCATTTAATATGATCATGGCTGATCTGATCATGGACTCAGGTCCACTTTCCTGCCTGCTCCTCATAACCCTTTATTCCCTTATCGTTTAAGAAACTGTCTATTTCTGTCTTAAATTTATTCAATGTCCCAGCTTCCACAGCTCTCTGAGGCAGTGAATTCCATAGATTTACAACCCTCTGAGAGAAGAAATTTCTCCTCATCGCAGTTTTAAACGGGCGGCCCCTTATTCTAAGATTATGTCCCATAGTTCTAGTCCCACCCATCAGTGGAAACATCCTCTCTACATCCACCTTGTCAAGCCCCCTCATAATCTTATATATTTCGATAAGATCACCTTTCATTCTTCTGAATTCCAATGAGTATAGGCCCAACCTACTTAACCTTTCCTCATAAGTCAACCCCTTCATCTCCAGAATCAACCTAGTGAACCTTCTCTGAACTGCCTCCAAAGCAAGTATATCCTTTCTTACATATGGAAACCAAAACTGTACGCAGTATTCCAGGTGTGACCTCACCAATACCCTGTATAACTGTAACAAGACTTCCCTGCTTTTATACTCCATCCCTTTTGCAATAAAGGCCAAGATTTCATTGGCCTGTCTGATCACTTGCTGTACCTGCATACTAAACTTTTGGTTTCATGCACAAGTACCCCCAGGTCCCGCTGTACTGCAGCACTTTGCAATTTTTCACCATTTAAATAATAACTTGCTTTTCGATTTTTCTGCCAAAGTGCATAACCTCACACTTTCCAACATTAAACTCCATCTGCCAAATTTTTGCCCACTCACTTCGCCTGTCTATGTCCTTTTGTAGGTTTTTTGTATCCTCCTCACACATTGTTTTTCCTCCCATCTTTGTATCATCAACAAACTTGGCTACGTTACACTCGGTCCCTTCTTCCAAGTTGTTAATATAGATTGTAAATAGTTGGGGTCCCAGCACTGATCCCTGCGGCACCCCACTGGTTATTGATTGCCAACCCGAGAATGAACCATTTATCCTGACTCTCTGTTTTCTGTTAGTTAGCCAATCCTCTATCCATGCTAATATATTACTCCCAACCCCATGAACTTTTATCTTGTGCAGTAACCTTTTATGTGGCACCTTGTCAAATGCCTTTTGGAAGTTCAAATAACCACATCCACTGGTTCCCCTTTATCCATTACATCCTCAAAGAACTCCAGCAAATTTGTCAAACATGCCTTCCCTTTCATAAATCCATGCTGACTCTGCCTGACCGAATTATGCTTTTCCAAATGTCCTGCTACTGCTTCTTTAATAATGGACTCCAACATTTTCCCAACCACAGATATTAGGCTAACTGGTCTATAGTTTCCTGCTTTTTGTCTGCCTCCTTTTCCAATCTGCTGGGACCTCCCCAGAATCCACGGAATTTTGGTAAATTACAACCAATGCATCCACTATCCCTTCCGCTACTTTTCTTAAGATGCAAGCCATCAGGTCCAGGGGATTTATCCACCTTTAGTCCCATTATCTTACTGAGTACTACCTCTTTAGTGATTGTGTTAAGTTCCTCCCCCGCTATAGCCCCTTGACGATCCACTGTTGGGATATTGTTTGTGTCCTCTACCGTAAAGACCGATACAAAATATTTGTTCAGAGTTTCTGCCATCTCCGTGTTCCCCATTACTAATTCCAGGTCTCGTCCTCTAAGGGACCAACATTTACTTTAGCCACTCTTTTCCTTTTTATATACCGATAGAAACTCTTGATATCTGTTTTTATATTTCATGCTAGTTTACTTTCACAGTCTATTTTCCCTTTCTTAATCATTTTTTAGTCATTCTTTGCTGACTTTTAAAAGCTTCCCAGTCATCTGTCCTCCCACCAGTTTTGACCACTTTGTATGCCCTTGTGTTTAATTGGTGCACGAGCCTCTCCATGGGTCTCTCACAGTGCACGGGTTTCATGGGTCCCTCCATGGGCCTCTCCATAGGCCTCTCCATGGGCCTCTCCCAGTGCAGGGACCTCTCCATGGGCCTCTCCCAGTGCATGGGCCTCTCCATGGGCCTCTCCGTGCATGGGCCTCTCCCAGTGCATGGACCTCTCCATGGGCCTCTCCATGGGCCTCTCCCAGTGCAGGGACCTCTCCATGGGCCTCTCCCAGTGCATGAGTATGGGCCTCTCCATGGGCCTCTCCCAATGTACGGGCTTCATGGGTCTCTCCATGGGCCTCTCCCAGTGCAGGGACCTCTCCATGGGCCTCTCCATTTGCCTCTCACAGTGAATGGGCCTTTCCATAGGCCTCTTTAAGGGCCTCTCCCAGTGCATGGGCATGGGCCTCTCCATGGGACTCTCCATGGACCTCTCCCAGTGCAGGGACCTCTCCATGGGCCTCTCCCAGTGCAGGGACCTCTCGATGGGCCTCTCCCAGTGCATGGGTATGGGCCTCTCCATGGGCCTCTCCCAGTGCATGGGCTTCATGGGTCTCTCCATGGGCCTCTCCCAGTGCAGGGACCTCTCCATGGGCCCCTCACAGTGCAGGGACCTCTCCATGGGCCTCTCCATGGGCCCCTCACAGTGCATGGGCATGGGCCTCTCCATGGGCCTCTCCATGGGACTTTCCCAGTGCAGGGACCTCTCCATGGGCCTCTCCATGGAGCTCTCCCAGTGCAGGGACCTCTCCATGGGCTTCTCCCAGTGTGGGGACCTCTCCATGGGCCTATCCCAGTGCAGGGAGCTCTCCATGGGCCTCTCCATGGGCCCCTCACAGTGCATGGGCATGGGCCTCTCCATGGGACTCTCCCAGTGCAGGGACCTCTCCATGGGCCTCTCCATGAGGCTCTCCCAGTGCAGGGACCTCTCCATGGGCTTCTCCCAGTGTGGGGACCTCTCCGTGGGCATCTCCCAGTGCAGGGACCTCTCCATGGGCCTCTCCATGGGGCTCGACCAGTGCATGGGCATGGGCCTCTCCATGGGCCTCTCCCAGTGCAGGGACCTCTCCATGGGCCTCTCCATGGACCTCTCCCAGTGCAGGGACCTCTCCATGGGCCTCTCCATGGGGCTTGCCCAGTGCATGGGCATGGGCCTCTCCATGGGCCTCTCCCAGTGCAGGGACCTCTCCATGGGCCTCTCCATGGGCCTCTCCCAGTGCATGGGTCTTTCCATGAGCTTCTCCATGGGACTCTCCCAGTGCAGGGGCCTCTCCATGGGCCTCTCCCAGTGCAGGGACCTCGCCATGGGTCTCTCCATGGGCCTCTCCCAGTGCAGGTGCCTCTCCCAGGGGCAGCCTCTCTCTCTTCCTCTCCCGATGCCTCTGCCTGGCTGTATGATGGCGCCGTTGTCTTCTGCACACCATACTCAGATGGCGAAGTTACAGGAGGCGACCCCCTGTCAACACTGAGCCCATGCTTGGTGGAAAATGTTGAGCGCTGCAAATGGAGCAAACTAAAGCAGGGGGAGCAATGGATGCCAAAGGAAAGGGAAACCCAGCAATCAGTGATAGCTGAGGCACAACGAAGATACAACATAACTGCAAACTGGGTGAAATTTGGCTAACCAAAAAGTATCTCGAACAGCTTGCCTTTAAATCTGGCTGGGACAGCAGCCTGTCGAGTTGGAACCGACAGCAACAGCCGTCATTGGCATTGGCAAGTGTTAGTTGGTGGGGCGCGAGGCAATTTATCATTCCGGGACGGTCACGAAGCGATGTGGACATTGATCATCGCCGAGCGCAGAGGAGCGGAGCGAGCGATGCCGGAGCGGGGCATAAAGAAGTGGCCGATTTCATGCGGGTCCATGCAGCCGCCGCGATAACACACTAATTCATTACCGTGCCGATAGCACCGGGAGACAGCGTTAACTGTCGCTGCGCAAATGTTACAATCCTGGGGACTCCCTAAAAATATAAAACACCTGGGGACCTTGTAAATATTAAACTCCTGGAGAGACCCTGTAAATATTAAACTCCTGGGGAGACCCTGTAAATATTAAACTCCTGGGGAGACCACGTAAATATTAAACTCCTGGGGAGACCACGTAAATATTAAACTCCTGGGGAGACCACGTAAATATTAAACTCCTGGGGAGACCCTGTAAATATTAAACTCCTGGGGAGACCCTCTAAATATTAAACTCCTGGAGAGACCCTGTAAATATTAAACTCCTGGGGTGACAATGTAAATATTAAACTCCTGGGGAGACCACGTAAATATTAAACTCCTGGGGAGACCACGTAAATATTAAACTCCTGGGGAGACCCTCTAAATATTAAACTCCTGGGGAGACTCTGTAAATATTAAACTCATGGGGAGGCCCTGTAAATATTAAAATCCTGGAGAGACCCTGTAAATATTAAACTCCTGGGGTGACAATGTAAATATTAAACTCCTGGGGAGACCCTGTAAATATTAAACTCCTGGGGAGACCACGTAAATATTAAACTCCTGGGGAGACCCTCTAAATATTAAACTCCTGGGGAGACTCTGTAAATATTAAACTCATGGGGAGGCCCTGTAAATATTAAAATCCTGGGGAGACCCTGTAAATATTAAACTCCTGGTGACCCTGTAAATATTAAACTCCTGGGGAGACTCTGTAAATATTAAACTCATGGGGAGGCCCTGTAAATATTAAAATCCTGGGGAGACCCTGTAAATATTAAACTCCTGGTGACCCTGTAAATATTAAACTCCTGGGTAGACCCTGTAAATATTAAACTCCTGGGGAGACTCTGTAAATATTAAACGCCTGGGGAGACCCAGTAAATATTAAACTCCGGGGGAGACCATGTAAATATTAAACTCCTGGGGAGACTCTGTAAATATTAAACTCCTGGGGACCCTGTAAATATTAAACTCCTGGGGAGACCCTGTAAATATTAAACTCCTGGGGAAACTGTAAATATTAAACTCCTGGGGACCCCGTAAATATTAAACACCTGGGGAGCCTGTAAATATTAAACTCCTGGCGATGCTGTAAATATTAAACTCCTGGGTAGTTCCTGTAAATATTAAAATCCTGGGGAGACCATGTAAATATTAAACTCCTGGGGAGAACCTGTAAATATTAAACTCCTGGGGAGACTCTGTAAATATTAAACGCCTGGGGAGACCCTGTTAATATTAAACTCCGGGGGAGACCCTGTAAATATTAAACTCCTGGGGACTCTGTAAATATTAAACTCCTGGAGAGACCCAGTAAATATTAAACTCCTGGGGACCCTGTAAATATTAAACTCCTGGTGACCCTGTAAATATTAAACTCCTGGGGACTCTGTAAATATTAAACTCCTGGAGAGACCCTGTAAATATTAAACTCCTGGAGAGACCCTGTAAATATTAAACTCCTGGAGAGACCCTGTAAATATTAAACTCCTGGGGACTCTGTAAATATTAAACTCCTGGAGAGACCCTGTAAATATTAAACTCCTGGGGACTCTGTAAATATTAAACTCCTGGAGAGACCCTGTAAATATTAAACTCCTGGGGACTCTGTAAATATTAAACTCCTGGAGAGACCCTGTAAATATTAAACTCCTGTGGACCCTGTAAATATTAAACTCCTGGGGACCCTGTAAATATTAAACTCCTGGTGACCCTGTAAATATTAAACTCCTGGGGACCCTGTAAATATTAAACTCCTGGGGATCCTGTAATTATTAAACTCATGGACACCCTTTAAATATTAAACGCCTGGGGAGACCCAGTAAATATTAAACTCCGGGGGAGACCATGTAAATATTAAACTCCTGGGGAGACTCTGTAAATATTAAACTCCTGGGGACCCTGTAAATATTAAACTCCTGGGGAGACCCTGTAAATATTAAACTCCTGGGGAAACTGTAAATATTAAACTCCTGGGGACCCCGTAAATATTAAACACCTGGGGAGCCTGTAAATATTAAACTCCTGGCGATGCTGTAAATATTAAACTCCTGGGTAGTTCCTGTAAATATTAAAATCCTGGGGAGACCATGTAAATATTAAACTCCTGGGGAGAACCTGTAAATATTAAACTCCTGGGGAGACTCTGTAAATATTAAACGCCTGGGGAGACCCTGTAAATATTAAACTCCGGGGGAGACCCTGTAAATATTAAACTCCTGGGGACTCTGTAAATATTAAACTCCTGGAGAGACCCTGTAAATATTAAACTCCTGGGGACTCTGTAAATATTAAACTCCTGGAGAGACCCTGTAAATATTAAACTCCTGGGGACCCTGTAAATATTAAACTCCTGGGGACCCTGTAAATATTAAACTCCTGGGGACCCTGTAAATATTAAACTCCTGGTGACCCTGTAAATATTAAACTCCTGGGGACCCTGTAAATATTAAACTCCTGGGGATCCTGTAATTATTAAACTCATGGACACCCTTTAAATATTAAACGCCTGGGGAGACCCAGTAAATATTAAACTCCGGGGGAGACCATGTAAATATTAAACTCCTGGGGAGACTCTGTAAATATTAAACTCCTGGGGACCCTGTAAATATTAAACTCCTGGGGAGACCCTGTAAATATTAAACTCCTGGGGAAACTGTAAATATTAAACTCCTGGGGACCCCGTAAATATTAAACACCTGGGGAGCCTGTAAATATTAAACTCCTGGCGATGCTGTAAATATTAAACTCCTGGGTAGTTCCTGTAAATATTAAAATCCTGGGGAGACCATGTAAATATTAAACTCCTGGGGAGAACCTGTAAATATTAAACTCCTGGGGAGACTCTGTAAATATTAAACGCCTGGGGAGACCCTGTAAATATTAAACTCCGGGGGAGACCCTGTAAATATTAAACTCCTGGGGAGACACGGTAAATATTAAACTCCTGGAGAGACCCTGTAAATATTAAACTCCTGGGGACTCTGTAAATATTAAACTCCTGGAGAGACCCTGTAAATATTAAACTCCTGGGGACTCTGTAAATATTAAACTCCTGGAGAGACCCTGTAAATATTAAACTCCTGGGGACTCTGTAAATATTAAACTCCTGGGGACCCTGTAAATATTAAACTCCTGGTGACCCTGTAAATATTAAACTCCTGGGGACTCTGTAAAAATTAAACTCCTGGAGAGACTCTGTAAATATTAAACTCCTGGAGACACTGTAAATATGAAACTCTTGGGGAGACCCAGAAATATTAACTACTGGGGAGAACCTGTAAATATTAAACTGCAATGGAACTTGACACTAAATATTAAACTCCGAGGGAGACCCTGTAAATATTAAGCTGCTGGAGACTCGGTAAATATTAAACTCCTGGGGCGACACTGTAAATATTAAACTCCTGGGTACCCTGTAAATATTAAACTCCTGGGGACCCTGCAAATATTAAACTCCTGGAGACCCTGTAAATATTAAACTCCTGGGCAGACCCTGTAAATATTAAGCACCAAATACTTTGTAAATATTAAACTCCTGGGGTGACCCTGTAAATATTAAACTCCTGGGAGACCCTGTAAATATTAAACTCCTGGGGAAACTGTAAATATTAAACTCCTGGGGACCCCGTAAATATTAAACACCTGGGGAGCCTGTAAATATTAAACTCCTAGCGACGCTGTAAATATCAAACTCCTGGGTAGTTCCTGTAAATATTAAAATCCTGGGGAGACCTTGTAAATATTAACTCCTGGGGACTCTGTAAATATTAATCTCCTTGGGAGACCCTGTAAGTAAACAACTACTGGGTAACCTGTAATTATTAAACTCCTGGGGAGACCCTGTAAATATTAAATTCCTGGAGACCCTGTAAATATTAAACTCCTGGAGACCCTGTAAATATGAAACTCTTGGGGAGACCCAGTAAATATTAACTACTGGGGAGAACCTGTAAATATTAAACTGCAATGGAACTTGACACTGTAAATATTAAATTCCAATGGAGACCATGTAAATATTACGCTCCTGGAGACTCGGTAAATATTAAACTCCTGGGGACCCTGCAAATATTTATCTCCTGGGGACCCTGTAAATATTAAACACCTGCGGAGATCCTGTAAATATTAAACTCCTGGGGACCCTGTAAATATTAAACTCCTGGGGATCCTGTAATTATTAAACAGCTGCGGAGATCCTGTAAATATTAAACTCCTGGGGTTCCTGTAAATATTAAACTCCTGGGGACGCTGTAATTATTAAACAGCTGGGGAGACCCAGTAAATATTAAACTTATGGAGAGACCCTGTAAATATTAAACGCCTGGGTTCCCTGTAAATATTAAATTCCTGGGGTGAGCCTGTAAATTTAAACTCCTGGGGAACTTGTAAATATTAAACTCCTGGGCAGAGCCTTGATATATCAAACACCTGTGGAGCACCTGTAAATATTAAACTCCTGGGGACGCTGTAATTATTAAACACCTGGGGAGACCCTGTAAATATTAAACTCCTAGGGCGATCCTGTAAATATTAAACTCATGGGGACCCTGTAATTATTAAACTTCTGGTGACCCCGTAAATATTAAACTCCTGGGGAGATCCTGTAAATATTAAACTCCTGGTGCGATCCTGTAAATATTAAACTCCTGGGGACCCGGTAAATATTAAACTTCTGGGGACCCTGTGAATATTAAACTCCCGGGGAGACCATGTAAATATTAAACTCCTGGGGAGAACCTGTAAATATTAAGCTCCTGGGAATCCTGTAAATATTAAACTACTGGGGAAAACCTGCAAATATTAAACTGCAATGGAACTTGACACTGTAAATATTAAACTGCTCGGGAGACCCTGTAAATATTAAGCTCCTGCAGACTCGGTAAATATTAAACTCCTGGGGCGACACTGTAAATATTAAACTCCTGGGGACCCTGTAAATATTAAACACCTGCGGAGATCCTGTAAATATTAAACTCCTGGGGACCCTGTAAATATTAAAATCCTGGGGACCCTGTAAATATTAAACACCTGGGGACCCTGTAAATATTAAAATCCTGGGGACCCTGTAAATATTAAACACCTGGGGACCCTGTAAATATTAAACTCCTGGTTCGATCCTGTAACTATTAAACTCCAGGTGAGCCTTTAAATACTAAACTCTTGGGGACCCTGTAAATTTAATACTCATGGGGAATTCCTGTAAATATTAAATTCCTGGGGAGACCTTGTAAATATTAACTCCTGGGGACTCTGTAAATATTAATCTCCTTGGGAGACCCTGTAAATAAACAACTGCTGCGTAATCTGTAATTATTAAACTCCTGTTGACCATGTAAAGATTAAACTCCTGGGGAGATCCTGTAAATATTAAACTTCTGCGGACCTTGACACTGTAAATATTAAGCTCCTGGAGACTCTGTAAATATTAAACTCCAGGAGTGACCCTGTAAATATTAATCTCCTGGGGACCCTTCAAATATTAAACTCCTGGGGACCCTGTAAATATTAAACAGCTGCGGAGATCCTGTAAATATTAAACTCCTGGGGACCCTGTAAATATTAAACTCCTGGGGACGCTGTAATTATTAAACAGCTGGGGAAACGCTGTAAAAATTAAACTCCTGTAGACCCTGTAAATATTAAACTCCTGGGGATGCAGTAATTATTAAACTCCTGGGGAGACCCTGTAAATATAAAACTCCTGAGGAGATCCTGTAAATATTAAACACCTGGGGAGATCCTGTAAATATTAAACTCCTGGGGACCCTGTAAATATTAAACTGCTGGGGAACTTGACACTGTAAATATTAAATTCCTGGGGAGACCCTGTGAATATTAAACTGCTGGGGAACTTGACACTGTAAATATTAAACTCCTGGGGCGATCCTGTAAATATTATACTGCTGGGGACGCGGTAAATATTAAACTTCTGGTGACTCTGTAAATATTAAACTCCTGGGGCGATCCTGTAAATATTATACTGCTGGGGACCCGATAAATATTAAACTTCTGGGGACCCTGTAAATATTAAACTCCTGGGGAGACCCTGTAAATATTAAACTTCTGGGGAGACCCGGTAATATAAAACTCCTGGGGAGACCCTGTAAATATTAAACTGCTGGGGAACTTGACACTGTAAATATTAAATTCCTGGGGAGACCCTGTGAATATTAAGCTCCTGGGGACTCTGTAAATATTAAACTCCTGGGGACGCTGTAATTATTAAAATCCTGGGGTGAGCCTGTAAATATTAAACTCCTGGGGATCTTGTAAATATTAAACTCCTGGGGAGACCCTGGATATATCAAACACCTGTGGAGCACCTGTAAATATTAAACTCCTGTGGACGCTGTAATTATAAAACAGCTGGGGAGACCCTGTAAATATTAAACTCCTGGGGAGACACTGTAAATATTAAACACCTGGGGACCCTGTAAATATTAAAATCCTGGGGACCCTGTAAATATTTAACACCTGGGGACCCTGTAAATATTAAACTCCTGGTTTGATCCTGTAACTATTAAACTCCAGGGGAGCCTTTAAATATTAAACTCTTGGGGACCCTGTAAATTTAATACTCCTGGGGAATTCCTGTAAATATTAAATTCCTGGGGAGACCTTGTAAATATTAACTCCTGGGGACTCTGTAAATATAAATCTCCTTGGGAGACCCTGTAAATAAACAACAGCTGGGTAATCTGTAATTATTAAACTCCTGTTGACCATGTAAAGATTAAACTCCTGGGGAGATCCTGTAAATATTAAACTTCTGCGGACGTTGACACTGTAAATATTAAGCTCCTGGAGACTCTGTAAATATTAAACTCCAGGAGTGACCCTGTAAATATTAATCTCCTGGGGACCCTGCAAATATTAAACTCCTGGGGACACTGTAAATATTAAACAGCTGTGGAGATCCTGTAAATATTAAACTCCTGGGGACTCTGTAAATATTAAACTCCTGGGGACGCTGTAAATATTAAACAGCTGGGGATACGCTGTAAAAATTAAACTCCTGTAGACCCTGTAAATATTAAACTCCTGGGGATGCAGTAATTATTAAACTCCTGGGGAGACCCTGTAAATATAAAACTCCTGAGGAGATCCTGTAAATATTAAACTCCTGGGGACTCTGTAAATATTAAACTCCTGGGGACGCTGTAATTATTAAACAGCTGGGCATACGCTGTAAAAATTAAACTCCTGTAGACCCTGTAAATATTAAACTCCTGGGGATGCAGTAATTATTAAACTCCTGGGGAGACCCTGTAAATATAAAACTCCTGAGGAGATCCTGTAAATATTAAACACCTGGGGAGATGCTGTAAATATTAAACTTCTGGGGCGATCCTGTAAATATTAAACACCTGGGGACCCTGTATAAATTAAACTCCTGGGGAGATCCTGTAAATATTAAACTCCTGGGGCGATCCTGTAAATATTAAACTCCTGGGGACCCTGTAAATATTAAACTCCTGGGGAGACCCTGTAAATATTAAACTCCTGGGGAGACCCTGTAAATATTAAACTGCTGGGGAACTTGACACTGTAAATATTAAATTCCTGGGGCGATCCTGTAAATATTATACTGCTGGGGACCCGGTAAATATTAAACTTCTGGTGACCCTGTAAATATTAAACTCCTGGGGTGATCCTGTAAATATTATACTGCTGGGGACCCGGTAAATATTAAACTTCTGGTGACCCTGTAAATATTAAACTCCTGGGGTGATCCTGTAAATATTATACTGCTGGGGACCCGGTAAATATTAAACTTCTGGGGACCCTGTAAATATTAAACTCCTGGGGAGACCCTGTAAATATTAAACTTCTAGGGAGACCCGGTAAATATTAAACTCCTGGGGATCTTGTAAATATTAAACTCCTGGGGAGACCCTGGATATATCAAACACCTGTGGAGCACCTGTAAATATTAAACTCCTGTGGATGTTGTAATTATTAAACAGCTGGGGAGACGCTGTAAATATTAAACTACTGCGGACCCTGTAAATATTAAACTCCTGGGGACGCAGTAATTATTAAACTCCTGGAGAGACCCTGTAAATATAAAACTCCTGAGGAGATACTGTAAATATTAAACTCCTGGGGAGATCCTGTAATTATTATACTTCTGGGGACCCTGTAAATATTAAACTCCTGGGGAGATCCTGTATATATTAAACTCCTGGGAACCCTGTAAATATTAAAGTTCTGGGGACCCTGTAATTATTAAACTCCTGGGGACCCTGTAAATTTTAAACTCCTGGGGAGATCCTGTGAATATTAAACTCCTGGGTACCCTGTAAATATTAAACTCCTGGGGACGCTGTAATTATTAAACAGCTGGGGTGACCCTGTAAATATTAAACTCCTGGGGACCCTGTAAATATTAAACTCCTGGGGACGCAGTAATTATTAAACTCCTGGGGAGACTCTGTGAATATAAAACTCCTGAGGAGATCCTGTAAATATTAAACACCTGGGGAGATCCTGTAAATATTAAACACCTGGGGAGATCCTGTAAATATTAAACTCCTGGGGACCCTGTAATTATTAAACAGCTGGGGAGGCCCTGTAGATAAACAACTCCTGGGTAACGTGTAAATATTAAACTCCTGGGGATCCAGTGAATATTAAACTCCTGGGGAGACACTATAAATATTAAACTCCTGGGGAGACCCTGTAAAAATTAATCTCCTGGGGCGACCTGTAAATATTAAACTCCTGGGGAGACCCTGGATATATCAAACACCTGTGGAGCACCTGTAAATATTAAACACCTGGGGACGCTGTAATTATTAAACAGCTGGGGAGACCCTGTAAATATTAAACTACTGCAGACCCTGTAAATATTAAACTCCTGGGGACGCAGTAATTATTAAACTCCTGGGGAGACCCTGTAAATATAAAACTCCTGAGGAGATACTGTAAATATTAAATACCTGGGGATATCCTGTAATTATTATACTTCTGGGGATCCTGTAAATATTAAACTCCTGGGGAGATCCTGTAAATATTCAACTCCTGGGGAGTCCCCGTAAATATTAAATCTCTGGAGACCCTGTAAATATTAAACTCCTGGGGAGACCCTGTAAATATGAAACTCTTGTGGAGACCCAGTAAATATTAACTACTGGTGAGAACCTGTAAATATTAAACTGCAATGGAACTTGACACTGTAAATATTAAACTCCTCGGGAGACCCTGTCAATATTAAGCTCCTGCAGACTCGGTAAATATTAACTCCTGGGGCGACACTGTAAATATTAAACTCCTGGGGATTCTGTAAATATTAAACACCTGCGGAGATCCTGTAAATATTAAACTCCTGGGGACCCTGTAAATATTAAACACCTGGGGACCCTATAAATATTAAACTTCTGGGGAGACCCGGTAATATAAAACTCCTGGGGAGACCCTGTAAATATTAAACTCCTGGGTACCCTGTAAATATTAAAATCCTGGGGTGAGCCTGTAAATATTAAACTCCTGGGGATCTTGTAAATATTAAACTCCTGGGGAGACCCTGGATATATCAAACACCTGTGGAGCACCTGTAAATATTAAACTCCTGTGGATGCTGTAATTATTAAACAGCTGGGGAGACGCTGTAAATATTAAACTACTGCGGACCCTGTAAATATTAAACTCCTGGGGACGCAGTAATTATTAAACTCCTGGGGAGACCCTGTAAATATAAAACTCCTGAGGAGATACTGTAAATATTAAACTCCTGGGGAGATCCTGTAATTATTATACTTCTGGGGACCCTGTAAATATTAAACTCCTGGGGAGATCCTGTGAATATTAAACTCCTGGGTACCCTGTAAATATTAAACTCCTGGGGACCCTGTAATTATTAAACAGCTGGGGTGACCCTGTAAATATTAAACTCCTGGGCAGACCCTGTAAATATTAAACTCCTGGGTATCCTGTAAATATTAAATTCCTCGGGTGAGCCTGTAAATATTAAACTCCTGGGGACCCTGTAAATATTATGCTCCTGGGGAGACCCTGTAAATATTTAACTCTTGGGGACGCTGTAATTAATAAACAGCTGGGGAGAACCTGTAAATATTAAACTCCTGGGGACCCTGTAAATATTAAACTCCTGGGGACGCAGTAATTATTAAACTCCTGGGGAGACCCTGTGAATATAAAACTCCTGAGGAGATCCTGTAAATATGAAACACCTGGGGAGATCCTGTAATTATTAAACTCCTGGGGAGACCCTGTAAATATTCAACTCCTGGGGAGTCCCATAAATATTAAACACCTGGGGAGACCCTGTAAATATTAAACTCCTGGGGAGTCCCATAAATATTAAATTCCTGGAGACCCTGTAAATATTAAATTCCTGGAGACCCTGTAAATATGAAGCTCTTGGGGAGACCCAGTAAATATTAACTACTGGGAAGAACCTGTAAATATTAAACTCCTGGGGAGTCCCATAAATATTAAATTCCTGGAGACCCTGTAAATATTAAATTCCTGGAGACCCTGTAAATATGAAGCTCTTGGGGAGACCCAGTAAATATTAACTACTGGGGAGAACCTGTAAATATTAAACTGCAATGGAACTTGACACTGTAAATATTAAACACCTAGAGAGACCCTGTAAGCTCCTGGAGACTCGGTAAATATTAAACTCCTGGGGCGACACAGTAAATATTAAACTCCTGGGTACCCTGTAAATATTAAACACCTGCGGAGATCCTGTAAATATTAAACTCCTGGGGACCCTGTAAATATTAAAATCCTGGGTCCCCTGTAAATATTAAAAACCTGGGGACCCTGCAAATATTAAAATCCTGGGGAACCTGTAAGTATTAAAAACCTGGGGACCCTGTAAATATTAAACTCCTGGTTCAATCCTGTAAATATTAAACTCCTAGGGAGCCTGTAAATATTAAACTCCTGGGGACCCTGTAAATATTATACTCCTGGGGAGTTCCTGTAAATATTAAACTCCTTGAGAGACCTTGTAAATATTAACTCCTGGGGACTCTGTAAATATTAATCTCCTTGGGAGACCCTGTAAATAAACAACTGCTGGGTAATCTGTAATTATTAAACTCCTGGTGACCATGTAAAGATTAAACTCCTGGGGAGATCCTGTAAATATTAAACTTCTGGGGACCTTGACACTGTAAATATTAAGCTCCTGGAGACGCTGTAAATATTAAACTCCTGAGGTGACCCTGTAAATATTAAACTCCTGGGGACCATGCAAATATTAAACGCCTGGGGACCCTGTAAATATTAAACAGCTGCGGAGATCCTATAAATATAAAACTCCTGGGGACCGTGTACATATTAAACTCCTGGGGATGCTGTAATTATTAAACAGCTGTGTATACGCAGTAAAAATTAAACTCCTGCAGACCCTGTAAATATTAAACTCCTGGGGACGCAGTAATAATTAAACTCCTGGGGAGACCCTGTAAATATAAAACTCCTGAGGAGATCCTGTAAATATTATACACCTGGGGAGATGCTGTAAATATTAAACTCCTGGGGACCCTGTATATATTAAACTCCTGGGGAGATCCTGTAAATATTAAACTTCTGGGGCGATCCTGTAAATATTAAACTCCTGGGGACCTGGTAAATATTAAACTTCTGGGGACCTTGTAAATATTAAACTCCTGGGGAGACCATGTAAATATTAAACTCCTGGGGAGAACCTGTAAATATTAAACTCCTGGGAATCCTGCAAATATTAAATTCCTGGGGAGACCCTGTAAATATTCAACTCCTGGGGAGTCCCCGTAAATATTAAATTCCTGGAGACCCTGTAAATATTAAACTCTTCGAGACCCTGTAAATATGAAACTTTTGGGGAGACCCAGGAAATATTAACGACTGGGGAGAACCTGTAAATATTAAACTGCAATGGAACTTGACACTGTAAATATCAAACTCCGAGAGACACCCTCTAAATATTAAGCTCCTGGAGACTCGGTAAATATTAAACTCCTGGGGCGACACAGTAAATATTAAACTCCTGGGTACCCTGTAAATATTAAACACCTGCGGAGATCCTGTCAATATTAAACTCCTGGGGACCCTGTAAATATTAAAATCCTAGGGACCCTGAAGATATTAAACACCTGGGGACCCTGTAAATATTAAAATCCTGGGGACCCTGTAAGTATTAAAAATCTGGGGACCCTGTAAATATTAAACTCCTGGTTCAATCCTGTAAATATTAAACTCCTGGGGAGACCCTGTAAATATAAAACTCCTGAGGAGATCCTGTAAATATTAAACTCCTAGGGCGATCCTGCAAATATTAAACTCATGGGGACCCTGTAATTATTAAACTTCTGGTGACCCTGTAAATATTAAACTCCTGGGGAGATCCTGTAAATATTAAACTCCTGGGGCGATCCTGTAAATATTAAACTCCTGGGGACCTTGTAAATATTAAACTACTGGGGACCCTGTGAATATTAAACTCCTGGGGAGACCATGTAAATATTAAACTCCTGGGGAGAACCTTTAAATATTAAACTCCTGGGAATCCTGTAAATATTAAACTCCTGGGGAGACCCTGTAAATATTCAACTCCTGGGGAGTCCCCGTAAATATTAAATCTCTGGAGACCCTGTAAATATTAAACTCCTGGAGACCCTGTAAATATGAAACTCTTGTGGAGACCCAGTAAATATTAACTACTGGGGAGAACCTGTAAATATTAAACTGCAATGGAACTTGACACTGTAAATATTAAACTCCTCGGGAGACCCTGTCAATATTAAGCTCCTGCAGACTCGGTAAATATTAACTCCTGGGGCGACACTGTAAATATTAAACTCCTGGGGACCCTGTAAATATTAAACACCTGCGGAGATCCTATAAATATTAAACTCCTGGGGACCCTGTAAATATTAAACACCTGGGGACCCTATAAATATTAAACTTCTGGGGAGACCCGGTAATATAAAACTCCTGGGGAGACCCTGTAAATATTAAACTGCTGGGGATGCTGTAATTATTAAACAGCTGAGGAGAACCTGTAAATATTAAACTCCTGGGTAACCTGTAAATATTAAAATCCTGGGGTGAGCCTGTAAATATTAAACTCCTGGGGATCTTGTAAATATTAAACTCCTGGGGAGACCCTGGATATATCAAACACCTGTGGAGCACCTGTAAATATTAAACTCCTGTGGATGCTGTAATTATTAAACAGCTGGGGAGACGCTGTAAATATTAAACTACTGCGGACCCTGTAAATATTAAACTCCTGGGGACGCAGTAATTATTAAACTCCTGGGGAGACCCTGTAAATATAAAACTCCTGAGGAGATACTGTAAATATTAAACTCCTGGGGAGATCCTGTAATTATTATACTTCTGGGGACCCTGTAAATATTAAACTCCTGGGGAGATCCTGTGAATATTAAACTCCTGGGTACCCTGTAAATATTAAACTCCTGGGGACCCTGTAATTATTAAACAGCTGGGGTGACCCTGTAAATATTAAACTCCTGGGCAGACCCTGTAAATATTAAACTCCTGGGTATCCTGTAAATATTAAATTCCTCGGGTGAGCCTGTAAATATTAAACTTCTGGGGAGACCCGGTAATATAAAACTCCTGGGGAGACCCCGTTAATATTAAACTGCTGGGGAACTTGACACTGTAAATATTAAATTCCTGGGGAGACCCTGTGAATATTAAGCTCCTGGGGACTCTGTAAGTATTAAACTCCTGGGGACCCTGTAAATATTAAACACCTGGGGACCCTATAAATATTAAACTTCTGGGGAGACCCGGTAATATAAAACTCCTGGGGAGACCCTGTAAATATTAAACTGCTGGGGATGCTGTAATTATTAAACAGCTGAGGAGAACCTGTAAATATTAAACTCCTGGGTAACCTGTAAATATTAAAATCCTGGGGTGAGCCTGTAAATATTAAACTCCTGGGGATCTTGTAAATATTAAACTCCTGGGGAGACCCTGGATATATCAAACACCTGTGGAGCACCTGTAAATATTAAACTCCTGTGGATGCTGTAATTATTAAACAGCTGGGGAGACGCTGTAAATATTAAACTACTGCGGACCCTGTAAATATTAAACTCCTGGGGACGCAGTAATTATTAAACTCCTGGGGAGACCCTGTAAATATAAAACTCCTGAGGAGATACTGTAAATATTAAACTCCTGGGGAGATCCTGTAATTATTATACTTCTGGGGACCCTGTAAATATTAAACTCCTGGGGAGATCCTGTGAATATTAAACTCCTGGGTACCCTGTAAATATTAAACTCCTGGGGACCCTGTAATTATTAAACAGCTGGGGTGACCCTGTAAATATTAAACACCTGGGCAGACCCTGTAAATATTAAACTCCTGGGTATCCTGTAAATATTAAATTCCTCGGGTGAGCCTGTAAATATTAAACTTCTGGGGAGACCCGGTAATATAAAACTCCTGGGGAGACCCCGTTAATATTAAACTGCTGGGGAACTTGACACTGTAAATATTAAATTCCTGGGGAGACCCTGTGAATATTAAGCTCCTGGGGACTCTGTAAGTATTAAACTCCTGGGGAGACACTGTCAATATTAAACTCCTGGGGACGCTGTAATTATTAAAATCCTGGGGTGAGCCTGTAAATATTAAACTCCTGGGGATCTTGTAAATATTAAACTCCTGGGGAGACCCTCGATATATCAAACACCTGTGGAGCACCTGTAAATATTAAACTCCTGTGGATGCTGTAATTATTAAACAGCTGGGGAGACACTGTAAATATTAAAATCCTGGGGAGACACTGTAAATATTAAACTCCTGGGGACGCTGTAATTATTAAACAGCTGAGGAGAACCTGTAAATATTAAACTTCTGGGGAGACCCTGTAACTATTAAACTCCTGGGTACTCTGTAAATATTAAAATCCTGGGGTGAGCCTGTAAATATTAAACTCCTGGGGATCTTGTAAATATTAAACTCCTGGGGAGACCCTGGATATATCAAACACGTGTGGAGCACCTGTAAATATTAAACTCCTGTGGATGCTGTAATGATTAAACAGCTGGGGAGACGCTGTAAATATTAAACTACTGCGGACCCTGTAAATATTAAACTCCTGGGGACGCAGTAATTATTAAACTCCTGGGGAGACCCTGTAAATATAAAACTCCTGAGGAGATACTGTAAATATTAAACTCCTGGGGACCTTGTAAATATTAAACTCCTGGGGAGACCATGTAAATATTAAACTCCTGGGGAGAACCTGTAAATATTAAACTCCTGGGAATCCTGCAAATATTAAATTCCTGGGGAGACCCTGTAAATATTCAACTCCTGGGGAGTCCCCGTAAATATTAAATTCCTGGAGACCCTGTAAATATTAAACTCCTGGGGAGTCCCATAAATATTAAATTCCTGGAGACCCTGTAAATATTAAATTCCTGGAGACCCTGTAAATATGAAACTCTTGTGGAGACCCAGTAAATATTAACTACTGGGGAGAACCTGTAAATATTAAACTGCAATGGAACTTGACACTGTAAATATTAAACTCCTCGGGAGACCCTGTCAATATTAAGCTCCTGCAGACTCGGTAAATATTAACTCCTGGGGCGACACTGTAAATATTAAACTCCTGGGGACCCTGTAAATATTAAACACCTGCGGAGATCCTATAAATATTAAACTCCTGGGGACCCTGTAAATATTAAACACCTGGGGACCCTATAAATATTAAACTTCTGGGGAGACCCGGTAATATAAAACTCCTGGGGAGACCCTGTAAATATTAAACTGCTGGGGATGCTGTAATTATTAAACAGCTGAGGAGAACCTGTAAATATTAAACTCCTGGGTAACCTGTAAATATTAAAATCCTGGGGTGAGCCTGTAAATATTAAACTCCTGGGGATCTTGTAAATATTAAACTCCTGGGGAGACCCTGGATATATCAAACACCTGTGGAGCACCTGTAAATATTAAACTCCTGTGGATGCTGTAATTATTAAACAGCTGGGGAGACGCTGTAAATATTAAACTACTGCGGACCCTGTAAATATTAAACTCCTGGGGACGCAGTAATTATTAAACTCCTGGGGAGACCCTGTAAATATAAAACTCCTGAGGAGATACTGTAAATATTAAACTCCTGGGGAGATCCTGTAATTATTATACTTCTGGGGACCCTGTAAATATTAAACTCCTGGGGAGATCCTGTGAATATTAAACTCCTGGGTACCCTGTAAATATTAAACTCCTGGGGACCCTGTAATTATTAAACAGCTGGGGTGACCCTGTAAATATTAAACTCCTGGGCAGACCCTGTAAATATTAAACTCCTGGGTATCCTGTAAATATTAAATTCCTCGGGTGAGCCTGTAAATATTAAACTTCTGGGGAGACCCGGTAATATAAAACTCCTGGGGAGACCCCGTTAATATTAAACTGCTGGGGAACTTGACACTGTAAATATTAAATTCCTGGGGAGACCCTGTGAATATTAAGCTCCTGGGGACTCTGTAAGTATTAAACTCCTGGGGAGACACTGTCAATATTAAACTCCTGGGGACGCTGTAATTATTAAAATCCTGGGGTGAGCCTGTAAATATTAAACTCCTGGGGATCTTGTAAATATTAAACTCCTGGGGAGACCCTCGATATATCAAACACCTGTGGAGCACCTGTAAATATTAAACTCCTGTGGATGCTGTAATTATTAAACAGCTGGGGAGACACTGTAAATATTAAAATCCTGGGGAGACACTGTAAATATTAAACTCCTGGGGACGCTGTAATTATTAAACAGCTGAGGAGAACCTGTAAATATTAAACTTCTGGGGAGACCCTGTAACTATTAAACTCCTGGGTACTCTGTAAATATTAAAATCCTGGGGTGAGCCTGTAAATATTAAACTCCTGGGGATCTTGTAAATATTAAACTCCTGGGGAGACCCTGGATATATCAAACACGTGTGGAGCACCTGTAAATATTAAACTCCTGTGGATGCTGTAATGATTAAACAGCTGGGGAGACGCTGTAAATATTAAACTACTGCGGACCCTGTAAATATTAAACTCCTGGGGACGCAGTAATTATTAAACTCCTGGGGAGACCCTGTAAATATAAAACTCCTGAGGAGATACTGTAAATATTAAACTCCTGGGGACCTTGTAAATATTAAACTCCTGGGGAGACCATGTAAATATTAAACTCCTGGGGAGAACCTGTAAATATTAAACTCCTGGGAATCCTGCAAATATTAAATTCCTGGGGAGACCCTGTAAATATTCAACTCCTGGGGAGTCCCCGTAAATATTAAATTCCTGGAGACCCTGTAAATATTAAACTCCTGGGGAGTCCCATAAATATTAAATTCCTGGAGACCCTGTAAATATTAAATTCCTGGAGACCCTGTAAATATGAAGCTCTTGGGGAGACCCAGTAAATATTAACTACTGGGAAGAACCTGTAAATATTAAACTCCTGGGGAGTCCCATAAATATTAAATTCCTGGAGACCCTGTAAATATTAAATTCCTGGAGACCCTGTAAATATGAAGCTCTTGGGGAGACCCAGTAAATATTAACTACTGGGGAGAACCTGTAAATATTAAACTGCAATGGAACTTGACACTGTAAATATTAAACACCTAGAGAGACCCTGTAAGCTCCTGGAGACTCGGTAAATATTAAACTCCTGGGGCGACACAGTAAATATTAAACTCCTGGGTACCCTGTAAATATTAAACACCTGCGGAGATCCTGTAAATATTAAACTCCTGGGGACCCTGTAAATATTAAAATCCTGGGTCCCCTGTAAATATTAAAAACCTGGGGACCCTGCAAATATTAAAATCCTGGGGAACCTGTAAGTATTAAAAACCTGGGGACCCTGTAAATATTAAACTCCTGGTTCAATCCTGTAAATATTAAACTCCTAGGGAGCCTGTAAATATTAAACTCCTGGGGACCCTGTAAATATTATACTCCTGGGGAGTTCCTGTAAATATTAAACTCCTTGAGAGACCTTGTAAATATTAACTCCTGGGGACTCTGTAAATATTAATCTCCTTGGGAGACCCTGTAAATAAACAACTGCTGGGTAATCTGTAATTATTAAACTCCTGGTGACCATGTAAAGATTAAACTCCTGGGGAGATCCTGTAAATATTAAACTTCTGGGGACCTTGACACTGTAAATATTAAGCTCCTGGAGACGCTGTAAATATTAAACTCCTGAGGTGACCCTGTAAATATTAAACTCCTGGGGACCATGCAAATATTAAACGCCTGGGGACCCTGTAAATATTAAACAGCTGCGGAGATCCTATAAATATAAAACTCCTGGGGACCGTGTACATATTAAACTCCTGGGGATGCTGTAATTATTAAACAGCTGTGTATACGCAGTAAAAATTAAACTCCTGCAGACCCTGTAAATATTAAACTCCTGGGGACGCAGTAATAATTAAACTCCTGGGGAGACCCTGTAAATATAAAACTCCTGAGGAGATCCTGTAAATATTATACACCTGGGGAGATGCTGTAAATATTAAACTCCTGGGGACCCTGTATATATTAAACTCCTGGGGAGATCCTGTAAATATTAAACTTCTGGGGCGATCCTGTAAATATTAAACTCCTGGGGACCTGGTAAATATTAAACTTCTGGGGACCTTGTAAATATTAAACTCCTGGGGAGACCATGTAAATATTAAACTCCTGGGGAGAACCTGTAAATATTAAACTCCTGGGAATCCTGCAAATATTAAATTCCTGGGGAGACCCTGTAAATATTCAACTCCTGGGGAGTCCCCGTAAATATTAAATTCCTGGAGACCCTGTAAATATTAAACTCTTCGAGACCCTGTAAATATGAAACTTTTGGGGAGACCCAGGAAATATTAACGACTGGGGAGAACCTGTAAATATTAAACTGCAATGGAACTTGACACTGTAAATATCAAACTCCGAGAGACACCCTCTAAATATTAAGCTCCTGGAGACTCGGTAAATATTAAACTCCTGGGGCGACACAGTAAATATTAAACTCCTGGGTACCCTGTAAATATTAAACACCTGCGGAGATCCTGTCAATATTAAACTCCTGGGGACCCTGTAAATATTAAAATCCTAGGGACCCTGAAAATATTAAACACCTGGGGACCCTGTAAATATTAAAATCCTGGGGACCCTGTAAGTATTAAAAATCTGGGGACCCTGTAAATATTAAACTCCTGGTTCAATCCTGTAAATATTAAACTCCTGGGGAGACCCTGTAAATATAAAACTCCTGAGGAGATCCTGTAAATATTAAACTCCTAGGGCGATCCTGCAAATATTAAACTCATGGGGACCCTGTAATTATTAAACTTCTGGTGACCCTGTAAATATTAAACTCCTGGGGAGATCCTGTAAATATTAAACTCCTGGGGCGATCCTGTAAATATTAAACTCCTGGGGACCTTGTAAATATTAAACTACTGGGGACCCTGTGAATATTAAACTCCTGGGGAGACCATGTAAATATTAAACTCCTGGGGAGAACCTTTAAATATTAAACTCCTGGGAATCCTGTAAATATTAAACTCCTGGGGAGACCCTGTAAATATTCAACTCCTGGGGAGTCCCCGTAAATATTAAATCTCTGGAGACCCTGTAAATATTAAACTCCTGGAGACCCTGTAAATATGAAACTCTTGTGGAGACCCAGTAAATATTAACTACTGGGGAGAACCTGTAAATATTAAACTGCAATGGAACTTGACACTGTAAATTTTAAACTCCTCGGGAGACCCTGTCAATATTAAGCTCCTGCAGACTCGGTAAATATTAACTCTTGGGGCGACACTGTAAATATTAAACTCCTGGGGACCCTGTAAATATTAAACACCTGCGGAGATCCTATAAATATTAAACTCCTGGGGACCCTGTAAATATTAAACACCTGGGGACCCTATAAATATTAAACTTCTGGGGAGACCCGGTAATATAAAACTCCTGGGGAGACCCTGTAAATATTAAACTGCTGGGGATGCTGTAATTATTAAACAGCTGAGGAGAACCTGTAAATATTAAACTCCTGGGTAACCTGTAAATATTAAAATCCTGGGGTGAGCCTGTAAATATTAAACTCCTGGGGATCTTGTAAATATTAAACTCCTGGGGAGACCCTGGATATATCAAACACCTGTGGAGCACCTGTAAATATTAAACTCCTGTGGATGCTGTAATTATTAAACAGCTGGGGAGACGCTGTAAATATTAAACTACTGCGGACCCTGTAAATATTAAACTCCTGGGGACGCAGTAATTATTAAACTCCTGGGGAGACCCTGTAAATATAAAACTCCTGAGGAGATACTGTAAATATTAAACTCCTGGGGAGATCCTGTAATTATTATACTTCTGGGGACCCTGTAAATATTAAACTCCTGGGGAGATCCTGTGAATATTAAACTCCTGGGTACCCTGTAAATATTAAACTCCTGGGGACCCTGTAATTATTAAACAGCTGGGGTGACCCTGTAAATATTAAACTCCTGGGCAGACCCTGTAAATATTAAACTCCTGGGTATCCTGTAAATATTAAATTCCTCGGGTGAGCCTGTAAATATTAAACTTCTGGGGAGACCCGGTAATATAAAACTCCTGGGGAGACCCCGTTAATATTAAACTGCTGGGGAACTTGACACTGTAAATATTAAATTCCTGGGGAGACCCTGTGAATATTAAGCTCCTGGGGACTCTGTAAGTATTAAACTCCTGGGGAGACACTGTCAATATTAAACTCCTGGGGACGCTGTAATTATTAAAATCCTGGGGTGAGCCTGTAAATATTAAACTCCTGGGGATCTTGTAAATATTAAACTCCTGGGGAGACCCTCGATATATCAAACACCTGTGGAGCACCTGTAAATATTAAACTCCTGTGGATGCTGTAATTATTAAACAGCTGGGGAGACACTGTAAATATTAAAATCCTGGGGAGACACTGTAAATATTAAACTCCTGGGGACGCTGTAATTATTAAACAGCTGAGGAGAACCTGTAAATATTAAACTTCTGGGGAGACCCTGTAACTATTAAACTCCTGGGTACTCTGTAAATATTAAAATCCTGGGGTGAGCCTGTAAATATTAAACTCCTGGGGATCTTGTAAATATTAAACTCCTGGGGAGACCCTGGATATATCAAACACGTGTGGAGCACCTGTAAATATTAAACTCCTGTGGATGCTGTAATGATTAAACAGCTGGGGAGACGCTGTAAATATTAAACTACTGCGGACCCTGTAAATATTAAACTCCTGGGGACGCAGTAATTATTAAACTCCTGGGGAGACCCTGTAAATATAAAACTCCTGAGGAGATACTGTAAATATTAAACTCCTGGGGACCTTGTAAATATTAAACTCCTGGGGAGACCATGTAAATATTAAACTCCTGGGGAGAACCTGTAAATATTAAACTCCTGGGAATCCTGCAAATATTAAATTCCTGGGGAGACCCTGTAAATATTCAACTCCTGGGGAGTCCCCGTAAATATTAAATTCCTGGAGACCCTGTAAATATTAAACTCTTCGAGACCCTGTAAATATGAAACTTTTGGGGAGACCCAGGAAATATTAACGACTGGGGAGAACCTGTAAATATTAAACTGCAATGGAACTTGACACTGTAAATATCAAACTCCGAGAGACACCCTCTAAATATTAAGCTCCTGGAGACTCGGTAAATATTAAACTCCTGGGGCGACACAGTAAATATTAAACTCCTGGGTACCCTGTAAATATTAAACACCTGCGGAGATCCTGTCAATATTAAACTCCTGGGGACCCTGTAAATATTAAAATCCTAGGGACCCTGAAAATATTAAACACCTGGGGACCCTGTAAATATTAAAATCCTGGGGACCCTGTAAGTATTAAAAACCTGGGGACCCTGTAAATATTAAACTCCTGGTTCAATCCTGTAAATATTAAACTCCTGGGGAGACCCTGTAAATATAAAACTCCTGAGGAGATCCTGTAAATATTAAACTCCTAGGGCGATCCTGCAAATATTAAACTCATGGGGACCCTGTAATTATTAAACTTCTGGTGACCCTGTAAATATTAAACTCCTGGGGAGATCCTGTAAATATTAAACTCCTGGGGCGATCCTGTAAATATTAAACTCCTGGGGACCTTGTAAATATTAAACTACTGGGGACCCTGTGAATATTAAACTCCTGGGGAGACCATGTAAATATTAAACTCCTGGGGAGAACCTTTAAATATTAAACTCCTGGGAATCCTGTAAATATTAAACTCCTGGGGAGACCCTGTAAATATTCAACTCCTGGGGAGTCCCCGTAAATATTAAATCTCTGGAGACCCTGTAAATATTAAACTCCTGGAGACCCTGTAAATATGAAACTCTTGTGGAGACCCAGTAAATATTAACTACTGGGGAGAACCTGTAAATATTAAACTGCAATGGAACTTGACACTGTAAATATTAAACTCCTCGGGAGACCCTGTCAATATTAAGCTCCTGCAGACTCGGTAAATATTAACTCCTGGGGCGACACTGTAAATATTAAACTCCTGGGGACCCTGTAAATATTAAACACCTGCGGAGATCCTATAAATATTAAACTCCTGGGGACCCTGTAAATATTAAACACCTGGGGACCCTATAAATATTAAACTTCTGGGGAGACCCGGTAATATAAAACTCCTGGGGAGACCCTGTAAATATTAAACTGCTGGGGATGCTGTAATTATTAAACAGCTGAGGAGAACCTGTAAATATTAAACTCCTGGGTAACCTGTAAATATTAAAATCCTGGGGTGAGCCTGTAAATATTAAACTCCTGGGGATCTTGTAAATATTAAACTCCTGGGGAGACCCTGGATATATCAAACACCTGTGGAGCACCTGTAAATATTAAACTCCTGTGGATGCTGTAATTATTAAACAGCTGGGGAGACGCTGTAAATATTAAACTACTGCGGACCCTGTAAATATTAAACTCCTGGGGACGCAGTAATTATTAAACTCCTGGGGAGACCCTGTAAATATAAAACTCCTGAGGAGATACTGTAAATATTAAACTCCTGGGGAGATCCTGTAATTATTATACTTCTGGGGACCCTGTAAATATTAAACTCCTGGGGAGATCCTGTGAATATTAAACTCCTGGGTACCCTGTAAATATTAAACTCCTGGGGACCCTGTAATTATTAAACAGCTGGGGTGACCCTGTAAATATTAAACTCCTGGGCAGACCCTGTAAATATTAAACTCCTGGGTATCCTGTAAATATTAAATTCCTCGGGTGAGCCTGTAAATATTAAACTTCTGGGGAGACCCGGTAATATAAAACTCCTGGGGAGACCCCGTTAATATTAAACTGCTGGGGAACTTGACACTGTAAATATTAAATTCCTGGGGAGACCCTGTGAATATTAAGCTCCTGGGGACTCTGTAAGTATTAAACTCCTGGGGAGACACTGTCAATATTAAACTCCTGGGGACGCTGTAATTATTAAAATCCTGGGGTGAGCCTGTAAATATTAAACTCCTGGGGATCTTGTAAATATTAAACTCCTGGGGAGACCCTCGATATATCAAACACCTGTGGAGCACCTGTAAATATTAAACTCCTGTGGATGCTGTAATTATTAAACAGCTGGGGAGACACTGTAAATATTAAAATCCTGGGGAGACACTGTAAATATTAAACTCCTGGGGACGCTGTAATTATTAAACAGCTGAGGAGAACCTGTAAATATTAAACTTCTGGGGAGACCCTGTAACTATTAAACTCCTGGGTACTCTGTAAATATTAAAATCCTGGGGTGAGCCTGTAAATATTAAACTCCTGGGGATCTTGTAAATATTAAACTCCTGGGGAGACCCTGGATATATCAAACACGTGTGGAGCACCTGTAAATATTAAACTCCTGTGGATGCTGTAATGATTAAACATCTGGGGAGACGCTGTAAATATTAAACTACTGCGGACCCTGTAAATATTAAACTCCTGGGGACGCAGTAATTATTAAACTCCTGGGGAGACCCTGTAAATATAAAACTCCTGAGGAGATACTGTAAATATTAAACTCCTGGGGACCTTGTAAATATTAAACTCCTGGGGAGACCATGTAAATATTAAACTCCTGGGGAGAACCTGTAAATATTAAACTCCTGGGAATCCTGCAAATATTAAATTCCTGGGGAGACCCTGTAAATATTCAACTCCTGGGGAGTCCCCGTAAATATTAAATTCCTGGAGACCCTGTAAATATTAAACTCTTCGAGACCCTGTAAATATGAAACTTTTGGGGAGACCCAGGAAATATTAACGACTGGGGAGAACCTGTAAATATTAAACTGCAATGGAACTTGACACTGTAAATATCAAACTCCGAGAGACACCCTCTAAATATTAAGCTCCTGGAGACTCGGTAAATATTAAACTCCTGGGGCGACACAGTAAATATTAAACTCCTGGGTACCCTGTAAATATTAAACACCTGCGGAGATCCTGTCAATATTAAACTCCTGGGGACCCTGTAAATATTAAAATCCTAGGGACCCTGAAAATATTAAACACCTGGGGACCCTGTAAATATTAAAATCCTGGGGACCCTGTAAGTATTAAAAACCTGGGGACCCTGTAAATATTAAACTCCTGGTTCAATCCTGTAAATATTAAACTCCTGGGGAGACCCTGTAAATATAAAACTCCTGAGGAGATCCTGTAAATATTAAACTCCTAGGGCGATCCTGCAAATATTAAACTCATGGGGACCCTGTAATTATTAAACTTCTGGTGACCCTGTAAATATTAAACTCCTGGGGAGATCCTGTAAATATTAAACTCCTGGGGCGATCCTGTAAATATTAAACTCCTGGGGACCTTGTAAATATTAAACTACTGGGGACCCTGTGAATATTAAACTCCTGGGGAGACCATGTAAATATTAAACTCCTGGGGAGAACCTTTAAATATTAAACTCCTGGGAATCCTGTAAATATTAAACTCCTGGGGAGACCCTGTAAATATTCAACTCCTGGGGAGTCCCCGTAAATATTAAATCTCTGGAGACCCTGTAAATATTAAACTCCTGGAGACCCTGTAAATATGAAACTCTTGTGGAGACCCAGTAAATATTAACTACTGGGGAGAACCTGTAAATATTAAACTGCAATGGAACTTGACACTGTAAATATTAAACTCCTCGGGAGACCCTGTCAATATTAAGCTCCTGCAGACTCGGTAAATATTAACTCCTGGGGCGACACTGTAAATATTAAACTCCTGGGGACCCTGTAAATATTAAACACCTGCGGAGATCCTATAAATATTAAACTCCTGGGGACCCTGTAAATATTAAACACCTGGGGACCCTATAAATATTAAACTTCTGGGGAGACCCGGTAATATAAAACTCCTGGGGAGACCCTGTAAATATTAAACTGCTGGGGATGCTGTAATTATTAAACAGCTGAGGAGAACCTGTAAATATTAAACTCCTGGGTAACCTGTAAATATTAAAATCCTGGGGTGAGCCTGTAAATATTAAACTCCTGGGGATCTTGTAAATATTAAACTCCTGGGGAGACCCTGGATATATCAAACACCTGTGGAGCACCTGTAAATATTAAACTCCTGTGGATGCTGTAATTATTAAACAGCTGGGGAGACGCTGTAAATATTAAACTACTGCGGACCCTGTAAATATTAAACTCCTGGGGACGCAGTAATTATTAAACTCCTGGGGAGACCCTGTAAATATAAAACTCCTGAGGAGATACTGTAAATATTAAACTCCTGGGGAGATCCTGTAATTATTATACTTCTGGGGACCCTGTAAATATTAAACTCCTGGGGAGATCCTGTGAATATTAAACTCCTGGGTACCCTGTAAATATTAAACTCCTGGGGACCCTGTAATTATTAAACAGCTGGGGTGACCCTGTAAATATTAAACTCCTGGGCAGACCCTGTAAATATTAAACTCCTGGGTATCCTGTAAATATTAAATTCCTCGGGTGAGCCTGTAAATATTAAACTCCTGGGGACCCTGTAAATATTATGCTCCTGGGGAGACCCTGTAAATATTTAACTCTTGGGGACGCTGTAATTAATAAACAGCTGGGGAGAACCTGTAAATATTAAACTCCTGGGGACCCTGTAAATATTAAACTCCTGGGGACGCAGTAATTATTAAACTCCTGGGGAGACCCTGTGAATATAAAACTCCTGAGGAGATCCTGTAAATATGAAACACCTGGGGAGATCCTGTAATTATTAAACTCCTGGGGAGACCCTGTAAATATTCAACTCCTGGGGAGTCCCATAAATATTAAACACCTGGGGAGACCCTGTAAATATTAAACTCCTGGGGAGTCCCATAAATATTAAATTCCTGGAGACCCTGTAAATATTAAATTCCTGGAGACCCTGTAAATATGAAGCTCTTGGGGAGACCCAGTAAATATTAACTACTGGGAAGAACCTGTAAATATTAAACTCCTGGGGAGTCCCATAAATATTAAATTCCTGGAGACCCTGTAAATATTAAATTCCTGGAGACCCTGTAAATATGAAGCTCTTGGGGAGACCCAGTAAATATTAACTACTGGGGAGAACCTGTAAATATTAAACTGCAATGGAACTTGACACTGTAAATATTAAACACCTAGAGAGACCCTGTAAGCTCCTGGAGACTCGGTAAATATTAAACTCCTGGGGCGACACAGTAAATATTAAACTCCTGGGTACCCTGTAAATATTAAACACCTGCGGAGATCCTGTAAATATTAAACTCCTGGGGACCCTGTAAATATTAAAATCCTGGGTCCCCTGTAAATATTAAAAACCTGGGGACCCTGCAAATATTAAAATCCTGGGGAACCTGTAAGTATTAAAAACCTGGGGACCCTGTAAATATTAAACTCCTGGTTCAATCCTGTAAATATTAAACTCCTAGGGAGCCTGTAAATATTAAACTCCTGGGGACCCTGTAAATATTATACTCCTGGGGAGTTCCTGTAAATATTAAACTCCTTGAGAGACCTTGTAAATATTAACTCCTGGGGACTCTGTAAATATTAATCTCCTTGGGAGACCCTGTAAATAAACAACTGCTGGGTAATCTGTAATTATTAAACTCCTGGTGACCATGTAAAGATTAAACTCCTGGGGAGATCCTGTAAATATTAAACTTCTGGGGACCTTGACACTGTAAATATTAAGCTCCTGGAGACGCTGTAAATATTAAACTCCTGAGGTGACCCTGTAAATATTAAACTCCTGGGGACCATGCAAATATTAAACGCCTGGGGACCCTGTAAATATTAAACAGCTGCGGAGATCCTATAAATATAAAACTCCTGGGGACCGTGTACATATTAAACTCCTGGGGATGCTGTAATTATTAAACAGCTGTGTATACGCAGTAAAAATTAAACTCCTGCAGACCCTGTAAATATTAAACTCCTGGGGACGCAGTAATAATTAAACTCCTGGGGAGACCCTGTAAATATAAAACTCCTGAGGAGATCCTGTAAATATTATACACCTGGGGAGATGCTGTAAATATTAAACTCCTGGGGACCCTGTATATATTAAACTCCTGGGGAGATCCTGTAAATATTAAACTTCTGGGGCGATCCTGTAAATATTAAACTCCTGGGGACCTGGTAAATATTAAACTTCTGGGGACCTTGTAAATATTAAACTCCTGGGGAGACCATGTAAATATTAAACTCCTGGGGAGAACCTGTAAATATTAAACTCCTGGGAATCCTGCAAATATTAAATTCCTGGGGAGACCCTGTAAATATTCAACTCCTGGGGAGTCCCCGTAAATATTAAATTCCTGGAGACCCTGTAAATATTAAACTCTTCGAGACCCTGTAAATATGAAACTTTTGGGGAGACCCAGGAAATATTAACGACTGGGGAGAACCTGTAAATATTAAACTGCAATGGAACTTGACACTGTAAATATCAAACTCCGAGAGACACCCTCTAAATATTAAGCTCCTGGAGACTCGGTAAATATTAAACTCCTGGGGCGACACAGTAAATATTAAACTCCTGGGTACCCTGTAAATATTAAACACCTGCGGAGATCCTGTCAATATTAAACTCCTGGGGACCCTGTAAATATTAAAATCCTAGGGACCCTGAAAATATTAAACACCTGGGGACCCTGTAAATATTAAAATCCTGGGGACCCTGTAAGTATTAAAAATCTGGGGACCCTGTAAATATTAAACTCCTGGTTCAATCCTGTAAATATTAAACTCCTGGGGAGACCCTGTAAATATAAAACTCCTGAGGAGATCCTGTAAATATTAAACTCCTAGGGCGATCCTGCAAATATTAAACTCATGGGGACCCTGTAATTATTAAACTTCTGGTGACCCTGTAAATATTAAACTCCTGGGGAGATCCTGTAAATATTAAACTCCTGGGGCGATCCTGTAAATATTAAACTCCTGGGGACCTTGTAAATATTAAACTACTGGGGACCATTTGAATATTAAACTCCTGGGGAGACCATGTAAATATTAAACTCCTGGGGAGAACCTTTAAATATTAAACTCCTGGGAATCCTGTAAATATTAAACTCCTGGGGAGACCCTGTAAATATTCAACTCCTGGGGAGTCCCCGTAAATATTAAATCTCTGGAGACCCTGTAAATATTAAACTCCTGGAGACCCTGTAAATATGAAACTCTTGTGGAGACCCAGTAAATATTAACTACTGGGGAGAACCTGTAAATATTAAACTGCAATGGAACTTGACACTGTAAATTTTAAACTCCTCGGGAGACCCTGTCAATATTAAGCTCCTGCAGACTCGGTAAATATTAACTCCTGGGGCGACACTGTAAATATTAAACTCCTGGGGACCCTGTAAATATTAAACACCTGCGGAGATCCTATAAATATTAAACTCCTGGGGACCCTGTAAATATTAAACACCTGGGGACCCTATAAATATTAAACTTCTGGGGAGACCCGGTAATATAAAACTCCTGGGGAGACCCTGTAAATATTAAACTGCTGGGGATGCTGTAATTATTAAACAGCTGAGGAGAACCTGTAAATATTAAACTCCTGGGTAACCTGTAAATATTAAAATCCTGGGGTGAGCCTGTAAATATTAAACTCCTGGGGATCTTGTAAATATTAAACTCCTGGGGAGACCCTGGATATATCAAACACCTGTGGAGCACCTGTAAATATTAAACTCCTGTGGATGCTGTAATTATTAAACAGCTGGGGAGACGCTGTAAATATTAAACTACTGCGGACCCTGTAAATATTAAACTCCTGGGGACGCAGTAATTATTAAACTCCTGGGGAGACCCTGTAAATATAAAACTCCTGAGGAGATACTGTAAATATTAAACTCCTGGGGAGATCCTGTAATTATTATACTTCTGGGGACCCTGTAAATATTAAACTCCTGGGGAGATCCTGTGAATATTAAACTCCTGGGTACCCTGTAAATATTAAACTCCTGGGGACCCTGTAATTATTAAACAGCTGGGGTGACCCTGTAAATATTAAACTCCTGGGCAGACCCTGTAAATATTAAACTCCTGGGTATCCTGTAAATATTAAATTCCTCGGGTGAGCCTGTAAATATTAAACTTCTGGGGAGACCCGGTAATATAAAACTCCTGGGGAGACCCCGTTAATATTAAACTGCTGGGGAACTTGACACTGTAAATATTAAATTCCTGGGGAGACCCTGTGAATATTAAGCTCCTGGGGACTCTGTAAGTATTAAACTCCTGGGGAGACACTGTCAATATTAAACTCCTGGGGACGCTGTAATTATTAAAATCCTGGGGTGAGCCTGTAAATATTAAACTCCTGGGGATCTTGTAAATATTAAACTCCTGGGGAGACCCTCGATATATCAAACACCTGTGGAGCACCTGTAAATATTAAACTCCTGTGGATGCTGTAATTATTAAACAGCTGGGGAGAACCTGTAAATATTAAACTTCTGGGGAGACCCTGTAACTATTAAACTCCTGGGTACTCTGTAAATATTAAAATCCTGGGGTGAGCCTGTAAATATTAAACTCCTGGGGATCTTGTAAATATTAAACTCCTGGGGAGACCCTGGATATATCAAACACGTGTGGAGCACCTGTAAATATTAAACTCCTGTGGATGCTGTAATGATTAAACAGCTGGGGAGACGCTGTAAATATTAAACTACTGCGGACCCTGTAAATATTAAACTCCTGGGGACGCAGTAATTATTAAACTCCTGGGGAGACCCTGTAAATATAAAACTCCTGAGGAGATACTGTAAATATTAAACTCCTGGGGACCTTGTAAATATTAAACTCCTGGGGAGACCATGTAAATATTAAACTCCTGGGGAGAACCTGTAAATATTAAACTCCTGGGAATCCTGCAAATATTAAATTCCTGGGGAGACCCTGTAAATATTCAACTCCTGGGGAGTCCCCGTAAATATTAAATTCCTGGAGACCCTGTAAATATTAAACTCTTCGAGACCCTGTAAATATGAAACTTTTGGGGAGACCCAGGAAATATTAACGACTGGGGAGAACCTGTAAATATTAAACTGCAATGGAACTTGACACTGTAAATATCAAACTCCGAGAGACACCCTCTAAATATTAAGCTCCTGGAGACTCGGTAAATATTAAACTCCTGGGGCGACACAGTAAATATTAAACTCCTGGGTACCCTGTAAATATTAAACACCTGCGGAGATCCTGTCAATATTAAACTCCTGGGGACCCTGTAAATATTAAAATCCTAGGGACCCTGAAAATATTAAACACCTGGGGACCCTGTAAATATTAAAATCCTGGGGACCCTGTAAGTATTAAAAACCTGGGGACCCTGTAAATATTAAACTCCTGGTTCAATCCTGTAAATATTAAACTCCTGGGGAGACCCTGTAAATATAAAACTCCTGAGGAGATCCTGTAAATATTAAACTCCTAGGGCGATCCTGCAAATATTAAACTCATGGGGACCCTGTAATTATTAAACTTCTGGTGACCCTGTAAATATTAAACTCCTGGGGAGATCCTGTAAATATTAAACTCCTGGGGCGATCCTGTAAATATTAAACTCCTGGGGACCTTGTAAATATTAAACTACTGGGGACCCTGTGAATATTAAACTCCTGGGGAGACCATGTAAATATTAAACTCCTGGGGAGAACCTTTAAATATTAAACTCCTGGGAATCCTGTAAATATTAAACTCCTGGGGAGACCCTGTAAATATTCAACTCCTGGGGAGTCCCCGTAAATATTAAATCTCTGGAGACCCTGTAAATATTAAACTCCTGGAGACCCTGTAAATATGAAACTCTTGTGGAGACCCAGTAAATATTAACTACTGGGGAGAACCTGTAAATATTAAACTGCAATGGAACTTGACACTGTAAATATTAAACTCCTCGGGAGACCCTGTCAATATTAAGCTCCTGCAGACTCGGTAAATATTAACTCCTGGGGCGACACTGTAAATATTAAACTCCTGGGGACCCTGTAAATATTAAACACCTGCGGAGATCCTATAAATATTAAACTCCTGGGGACCCTGTAAATATTAAACACCTGGGGACCCTATAAATATTAAACTTCTGGGGAGACCCGGTAATATAAAACTCCTGGGGAGACCCTGTAAATATTAAACTGCTGGGGATGCTGTAATTATTAAACAGCTGAGGAGAACCTGTAAATATTAAACTCCTGGGTAACCTGTAAATATTAAAATCCTGGGGTGAGCCTGTAAATATTAAACTCCTGGGGATCTTGTAAATATTAAACTCCTGGGGAGACCCTGGATATATCAAACACCTGTGGAGCACCTGTAAATATTAAACTCCTGTGGATGCTGTAATTATTAAACAGCTGGGGAGACGCTGTAAATATTAAACTACTGCGGACCCTGTAAATATTAAACTCCTGGGGACGCAGTAATTATTAAACTCCTGGGGAGACCCTGTAAATATAAAACTCCTGAGGAGATACTGTAAATATTAAACTCCTGGGGAGATCCTGTAATTATTATACTTCTGGGGACCCTGTAAATATTAAACTCCTGGGGAGATCCTGTGAATATTAAACTCCTGGGTACCCTGTAAATATTAAACTCCTGGGGACCCTGTAATTATTAAACAGCTGGGGTGACCCTGTAAATATTAAACTCCTGGGCAGACCCTGTAAATATTAAACTCCTGGGTATCCTGTAAATATTAAATTCCTCGGGTGAGCCTGTAAATATTAAACTTCTGGGGAGACCCGGTAATATAAAACTCCTGGGGAGACCCCGTTAATATTAAACTGCTGGGGAACTTGACACTGTAAATATTAAATTCCTGGGGAGACCCTGTGAATATTAAGCTCCTGGGGACTCTGTAAGTATTAAACTCCTGGGGAGACACTGTCAATATTAAACTCCTGGGGACGCTGTAATTATTAAAATCCTGGGGTGAGCCTGTAAATATTAAACTCCTGGGGATCTTGTAAATATTAAACTCCTGGGGAGACCCTCGATATATCAAACACCTGTGGAGCACCTGTAAATATTAAACTCCTGTGGATGCTGTAATTATTAAACAGCTGGGGAGACACTGTAAATATTAAAATCCTGGGGAGACACTGTAAATATTAAACTCCTGGGGACGCTGTAATTATTAAACAGCTGAGGAGAACCTGTAAATATTAAACTTCTGGGGAGACCCTGTAACTATTAAACTCCTGGGTACTCTGTAAATATTAAAATCCTGGGGTGAGCCTGTAAATATTAAACTCCTGGGGATCTTGTAAATATTAAACTCCTGGGGAGACCCTGGATATATCAAACACGTGTGGAGCACCTGTAAATATTAAACTCCTGTGGATGCTGTAATGATTAAACAGCTGGGGAGACGCTGTAAATATTAAACTACTGCGGACCCTGTAAATATTAAACTCCTGGGGACGCAGTAATTATTAAACTCCTGGGGAGACCCTGTAAATATAAAACTCCTGAGGAGATACTGTAAATATTAAACTCCTGGGGACCTTGTAAATATTAAACTCCTGGGGAGACCATGTAAATATTAAACTCCTGGGGAGAACCTGTAAATATTAAACTCCTGGGAATCCTGCAAATATTAAATTCCTGGGGAGACCCTGTAAATATTCAACTCCTGGGGAGTCCCCGTAAATATTAAATTCCTGGAGACCCTGTAAATATTAAACTCCTGGGGAGTCCCATAAATATTAAATTCCTGGAGACCCTGTAAATATTAAATTCCTGGAGACCCTGTAAATATGAAACTCTTGTGGAGACCCAGTAAATATTAACTACTGGGGAGAACCTGTAAATATTAAACTGCAATGGAACTTGACACTGTAAATATTAAACTCCTCGGGAGACCCTGTCAATATTAAGCTCCTGCAGACTCGGTAAATATTAACTCCTGGGGCGACACTGTAAATATTAAACTCCTGGGGACCCTGTAAATATTAAACACCTGCGGAGATCCTATAAATATTAAACTCCTGGGGACCCTGTAAATATTAAACACCTGGGGACCCTATAAATATTAAACTTCTGGGGAGACCCGGTAATATAAAACTCCTGGGGAGACCCTGTAAATATTAAACTGCTGGGGATGCTGTAATTATTAAACAGCTGAGGAGAACCTGTAAATATTAAACTCCTGGGTATCCTGTAAATATTAAATTCCTCGGGTGAGCCTGTAAATATTAAACTCCTGGGGACCCTGTAAATATTATGCTCCTGGGGAGACCCTGTAAATATTTAACTCTTGGGGACGCTGTAATTAATAAACAGCTGGGGAGAACCTGTAAATATTAAACTCCTGGGGACCCTGTAAATATTAAACTCCTGGGGACGCAGTAATTATTAAACTCCTGGGGAGACCCTGTGAATATAAAACTCCTGAGGAGATCCTGTAAATATGAAACACCTGGGGAGATCCTGTAATTATTAAACTCCTGGGGAGACCCTGTAAATATTCAACTCCTGGGGAGTCCCATAAATATTAAACACCTGGGGAGACCCTGTAAATATTAAACTCCTGGGGAGTCCCATAAATATTAAATTCCTGGAGACCCTGTAAATATTAAATTCCTGGAGACCCTGTAAATATGAAGCTCTTGGGGAGACCCAGTAAATATTAACTACTGGGAAGAACCTGTAAATATTAAACTCCTGGGGAGTCCCATAAATATTAAATTCCTGGAGACCCTGTAAATATTAAATTCCTGGAGACCCTGTAAATATGAAGCTCTTGGGGAGACCCAGTAAATATTAACTACTGGGGAGAACCTGTAAATATTAAACTGCAATGGAACTTGACACTGTAAATATTAAACACCTAGAGAGACCCTGTAAGCTCCTGGAGACTCGGTAAATATTAAACTCCTGGGGCGACACAGTAAATATTAAACTCCTGGGTACCCTGTAAATATTAAACACCTGCGGAGATCCTGTAAATATTAAACTCCTGGGGACCCTGTAAATATTAAAATCCTGGGTCCCCTGTAAATATTAAAAACCTGGGGACCCTGCAAATATTAAAATCCTGGGGAACCTGTAAGTATTAAAAACCTGGGGACCCTGTAAATATTAAACTCCTGGTTCAATCCTGTAAATATTAAACTCCTAGGGAGCCTGTAAATATTAAACTCCTGGGGACCCTGTAAATATTATACTCCTGGGGAGTTCCTGTAAATATTAAACTCCTTGAGAGACCTTGTAAATATTAACTCCTGGGGACTCTGTAAATATTAATCTCCTTGGGAGACCCTGTAAATAAACAACTGCTGGGTAATCTGTAATTATTAAACTCCTGGTGACCATGTAAAGATTAAACTCCTGGGGAGATCCTGTAAATATTAAACTTCTGGGGACCTTGACACTGTAAATATTAAGCTCCTGGAGACGCTGTAAATATTAAACTCCTGAGGTGACCCTGTAAATATTAAACTCCTGGGGACCATGCAAATATTAAACGCCTGGGGACCCTGTAAATATTAAACAGCTGCGGAGATCCTATAAATATAAAACTCCTGGGGACCGTGTACATATTAAACTCCTGGGGATGCTGTAATTATTAAACAGCTGTGTATACGCAGTAAAAATTAAACTCCTGCAGACCCTGTAAATATTAAACTCCTGGGGACGCAGTAATAATTAAACTCCTGGGGAGACCCTGTAAATATAAAACTCCTGAGGAGATCCTGTAAATATTATACACCTGGGGAGATGCTGTAAATATTAAACTCCTGGGGACCCTGTATATATTAAACTCCTGGGGAGATCCTGTAAATATTAAACTTCTGGGGCGATCCTGTAAATATTAAACTCCTGGGGACCTGGTAAATATTAAACTTCTGGGGACCTTGTAAATATTAAACTCCTGGGGAGACCATGTAAATATTAAACTCCTGGGGAGAACCTGTAAATATTAAACTCCTGGGAATCCTGCAAATATTAAATTCCTGGGGAGACCCTGTAAATATTCAACTCCTGGGGAGTCCCCGTAAATATTAAATTCCTGGAGACCCTGTAAATATTAAACTCTTCGAGACCCTGTAAATATGAAACTTTTGGGGAGACCCAGGAAATATTAACGACTGGGGAGAACCTGTAAATATTAAACTGCAATGGAACTTGACACTGTAAATATCAAACTCCGAGAGACACCCTCTAAATATTAAGCTCCTGGAGACTCGGTAAATATTAAACTCCTGGGGCGACACAGTAAATATTAAACTCCTGGGTACCCTGTAAATATTAAACACCTGCGGAGATCCTGTCAATATTAAACTCCTGGGGACCCTGTAAATATTAAAATCCTAGGGACCCTGAAAATATTAAACACCTGGGGACCCTGTAAATATTAAAATCCTGGGGACCCTGTAAGTATTAAAAATCTGGGGACCCTGTAAATATTAAACTCCTGGTTCAATCCTGTAAATATTAAACTCCTGGGGAGACCCTGTAAATATAAAACTCCTGAGGAGATCCTGTAAATATTAAACTCCTAGGGCGATCCTGCAAATATTAAACTCATGGGGACCCTGTAATTATTAAACTTCTGGTGACCCTGTAAATATTAAACTCCTGGGGAGATCCTGTAAATATTAAACTCCTGGGGCGATCCTGTAAATATTAAACTCCTGGGGACCTTGTAAATATTAAACTACTGGGGACCATTTGAATATTAAACTCCTGGGGAGACCATGTAAATATTAAACTCCTGGGGAGAACCTTTAAATATTAAACTCCTGGGAATCCTGTAAATATTAAACTCCTGGGGAGACCCTGTAAATATTCAACTCCTGGGGAGTCCCCGTAAATATTAAATCTCTGGAGACCCTGTAAATATTAAACTCCTGGAGACCCTGTAAATATGAAACTCTTGTGGAGACCCAGTAAATATTAACTACTGGGGAGAACCTGTAAATATTAAACTGCAATGGAACTTGACACTGTAAATTTTAAACTCCTCGGGAGACCCTGTCAATATTAAGCTCCTGCAGACTCGGTAAATATTAACTCCTGGGGCGACACTGTAAATATTAAACTCCTGGGGACCCTGTAAATATTAAACACCTGCGGAGATCCTATAAATATTAAACTCCTGGGGACCCTGTAAATATTAAACACCTGGGGACCCTATAAATATTAAACTTCTGGGGAGACCCGGTAATATAAAACTCCTGGGGAGACCCTGTAAATATTAAACTGCTGGGGATGCTGTAATTATTAAACAGCTGAGGAGAACCTGTAAATATTAAACTCCTGGGTAACCTGTAAATATTAAAATCCTGGGGTGAGCCTGTAAATATTAAACTCCTGGGGATCTTGTAAATATTAAACTCCTGGGGAGACCCTGGATATATCAAACACCTGTGGAGCACCTGTAAATATTAAACTCCTGTGGATGCTGTAATTATTAAACAGCTGGGGAGACGCTGTAAATATTAAACTACTGCGGACCCTGTAAATATTAAACTCCTGGGGACGCAGTAATTATTAAACTCCTGGGGAGACCCTGTAAATATAAAACTCCTGAGGAGATACTGTAAATATTAAACTCCTGGGGAGATCCTGTAATTATTATACTTCTGGGGACCCTGTAAATATTAAACTCCTGGGGAGATCCTGTGAATATTAAACTCCTGGGTACCCTGTAAATATTAAACTCCTGGGGACCCTGTAATTATTAAACAGCTGGGGTGACCCTGTAAATATTAAACTCCTGGGCAGACCCTGTAAATATTAAACTCCTGGGTATCCTGTAAATATTAAATTCCTCGGGTGAGCCTGTAAATATTAAACTTCTGGGGAGACCCGGTAATATAAAACTCCTGGGGAGACCCCGTTAATATTAAACTGCTGGGGAACTTGACACTGTAAATATTAAATTCCTGGGGAGACCCTGTGAATATTAAGCTCCTGGGGACTCTGTAAGTATTAAACTCCTGGGGAGACACTGTCAATATTAAACTCCTGGGGACGCTGTAATTATTAAAATCCTGGGGTGAGCCTGTAAATATTAAACTCCTGGGGATCTTGTAAATATTAAACTCCTGGGGAGACCCTCGATATATCAAACACCTGTGGAGCACCTGTAAATATTAAACTCCTGTGGATGCTGTAATTATTAAACAGCTGGGGAGAACCTGTAAATATTAAACTTCTGGGGAGACCCTGTAACTATTAAACTCCTGGGTACTCTGTAAATATTAAAATCCTGGGGTGAGCCTGTAAATATTAAACTCCTGGGGATCTTGTAAATATTAAACTCCTGGGGAGACCCTGGATATATCAAACACGTGTGGAGCACCTGTAAATATTAAACTCCTGTGGATGCTGTAATGATTAAACAGCTGGGGAGACGCTGTAAATATTAAACTACTGCGGACCCTGTAAATATTAAACTCCTGGGGACGCAGTAATTATTAAACTCCTGGGGAGACCCTGTAAATATAAAACTCCTGAGGAGATACTGTAAATATTAAACTCCTGGGGACCTTGTAAATATTAAACTCCTGGGGAGACCATGTAAATATTAAACTCCTGGGGAGAACCTGTAAATATTAAACTCCTGGGAATCCTGCAAATATTAAATTCCTGGGGAGACCCTGTAAATATTCAACTCCTGGGGAGTCCCCGTAAATATTAAATTCCTGGAGACCCTGTAAATATTAAACTCTTCGAGACCCTGTAAATATGAAACTTTTGGGGAGACCCAGGAAATATTAACGACTGGGGAGAACCTGTAAATATTAAACTGCAATGGAACTTGACACTGTAAATATCAAACTCCGAGAGACACCCTCTAAATATTAAGCTCCTGGAGACTCGGTAAATATTAAACTCCTGGGGCGACACAGTAAATATTAAACTCCTGGGTACCCTGTAAATATTAAACACCTGCGGAGATCCTGTCAATATTAAACTCCTGGGGACCCTGTAAATATTAAAATCCTAGGGACCCTGAAAATATTAAACACCTGGGGACCCTGTAAATATTAAAATCCTGGGGACCCTGTAAGTATTAAAAACCTGGGGACCCTGTAAATATTAAACTCCTGGTTCAATCCTGTAAATATTAAACTCCTGGGGAGACCCTGTAAATATAAAACTCCTGAGGAGATCCTGTAAATATTAAACTCCTAGGGCGATCCTGCAAATATTAAACTCATGGGGACCCTGTAATTATTAAACTTCTGGTGACCCTGTAAATATTAAACTCCTGGGGAGATCCTGTAAATATTAAACTCCTGGGGCGATCCTGTAAATATTAAACTCCTGGGGACCTTGTAAATATTAAACTACTGGGGACCCTGTGAATATTAAACTCCTGGGGAGACCATGTAAATATTAAACTCCTGGGGAGAACCTTTAAATATTAAACTCCTGGGAATCCTGTAAATATTAAACTCCTGGGGAGACCCTGTAAATATTCAACTCCTGGGGAGTCCCCGTAAATATTAAATCTCTGGAGACCCTGTAAATATTAAACTCCTGGAGACCCTGTAAATATGAAACTCTTGTGGAGACCCAGTAAATATTAACTACTGGGGAGAACCTGTAAATATTAAACTGCAATGGAACTTGACACTGTAAATATTAAACTCCTCGGGAGACCCTGTCAATATTAAGCTCCTGCAGACTCGGTAAATATTAACTCCTGGGGCGACACTGTAAATATTAAACTCCTGGGGACCCTGTAAATATTAAACACCTGCGGAGATCCTATAAATATTAAACTCCTGGGGACCCTGTAAATATTAAACACCTGGGGACCCTATAAATATTAAACTTCTGGGGAGACCCGGTAATATAAAACTCCTGGGGAGACCCTGTAAATATTAAACTGCTGGGGATGCTGTAATTATTAAACAGCTGAGGAGAACCTGTAAATATTAAACTCCTGGGTAACCTGTAAATATTAAAATCCTGGGGTGAGCCTGTAAATATTAAACTCCTGGGGATCTTGTAAATATTAAACTCCTGGGGAGACCCTGGATATATCAAACACCTGTGGAGCACCTGTAAATATTAAACTCCTGTGGATGCTGTAATTATTAAACAGCTGGGGAGACGCTGTAAATATTAAACTACTGCGGACCCTGTAAATATTAAACTCCTGGGGACGCAGTAATTATTAAACTCCTGGGGAGACCCTGTAAATATAAAACTCCTGAGGAGATACTGTAAATATTAAACTCCTGGGGAGATCCTGTAATTATTATACTTCTGGGGACCCTGTAAATATTAAACTCCTGGGGAGATCCTGTGAATATTAAACTCCTGGGTACCCTGTAAATATTAAACTCCTGGGGACCCTGTAATTATTAAACAGCTGGGGTGACCCTGTAAATATTAAACTCCTGGGCAGACCCTGTAAATATTAAACTCCTGGGTATCCTGTAAATATTAAATTCCTCGGGTGAGCCTGTAAATATTAAACTTCTGGGGAGACCCGGTAATATAAAACTCCTGGGGAGACCCCGTTAATATTAAACTGCTGGGGAACTTGACACTGTAAATATTAAATTCCTGGGGAGACCCTGTGAATATTAAGCTCCTGGGGACTCTGTAAGTATTAAACTCCTGGGGAGACACTGTCAATATTAAACTCCTGGGGACGCTGTAATTATTAAAATCCTGGGGTGAGCCTGTAAATATTAAACTCCTGGGGATCTTGTAAATATTAAACTCCTGGGGAGACCCTCGATATATCAAACACCTGTGGAGCACCTGTAAATATTAAACTCCTGTGGATGCTGTAATTATTAAACAGCTGGGGAGACACTGTAAATATTAAAATCCTGGGGAGACACTGTAAATATTAAACTCCTGGGGACGCTGTAATTATTAAACAGCTGAGGAGAACCTGTAAATATTAAACTTCTGGGGAGACCCTGTAACTATTAAACTCCTGGGTACTCTGTAAATATTAAAATCCTGGGGTGAGCCTGTAAATATTAAACTCCTGGGGATCTTGTAAATATTAAACTCCTGGGGAGACCCTGGATATATCAAACACGTGTGGAGCACCTGTAAATATTAAACTCCTGTGGATGCTGTAATGATTAAACAGCTGGGGAGACGCTGTAAATATTAAACTACTGCGGACCCTGTAAATATTAAACTCCTGGGGACGCAGTAATTATTAAACTCCTGGGGAGACCCTGTAAATATAAAACTCCTGAGGAGATACTGTAAATATTAAACTCCTGGGGAGATCCTGTAATTATTATACTTCTGGGGAACCTGAAAATATTAAACTCCTGGGGAGATCCTGTAAATATTAAACTCCTGGGGAGATCCTGTAAATATTAAACTCCTGGGAACCCTGTAAATATTAAAGTTCTGGGGACCCTGTAAATATTAAACTCCTGGGGACCCTGTAAATATTAAACTCGTGAGGATATCCTGTAAATATTAAACTCCTGGGGAGATCATGTAAATATTCAACTCCTGGGGAGACCCTGTAAATATTAAACTCCTGGGGAGATCCTGTAAATATTAAACTCCCGGGTACCCTGTAAATATTAAAATCCTGGGGAGAACCTGTAACAATTAAACTCCTGGGGACCCTGTAAATATTATGCTCCTGGGGAGACCCTGGAAATATTAAACACCTGTGGAGCACCTGTAAATATTAAACTCCTGGGGACGCTGTAATTATTAAACAGCTGGGGAGACCCTGTAAATACTAAACTCCTGGGGATCCTGTAATTATTAAACTCATGGGCACCTTTAAATATTAAACTCCTGGGGAGATCCTGTAAATATTAAACTTCTGGGGAGACCCTGTAAATATTAAACTCCTGGGGACCTAGTAAATATTAAACTCCTGGGGATCCTGTAATTATTAAACTCATGGGGACCCTTGAAATATTAAACTTCTGCGGAGACCCTGTACATATTAAACTCCTGTGGAGACCCTGTAAATATGAATCTCCTGGGGCGACCCTGTAAATATTAAACTCCTGGGTATCCTGTAAATATTCAACTCCTGGCGACCCTGTAAATATTAAACGCCTGGGGAGATCCTGTACATATTAAACTTCTGGGGACCCTGAAAATATTAAACACCTGGGGAGATCCTGTACATATTCAACTCCTGAGGCGACCCTGTAAATATTAAACTCCTGGGTACCCTGTAAATATTAAACTCCTGGGGACCCTGTAAATATTAAACTCGTGGGGATATCCTGTAAATATTAAACTCCTGGGGACACTGTAAATATTAAACTCCTGGGGAGATCATGTAAATATTAAACTCCTGGGGAGATCTTGTAAATATTAAACTCCTGGGGAGATCCTGTAAATATTAAACTCCCGGGTACCCCTGTAAATATTGAAATCCTGGGGAGAACCTGTAACAATTAAACTCCTGGGGACCCTGTAAATATTAAGCTCCTGGGGAGACACTGGAAATATTAAACACCTGTGGAACACCTGTAAATATTAAACACCTGGGGACGCTGTAATTATTAAACAGCTGGGGAGACCCTGTAAATATTAAACTCCTGGGGATCCTGTAATCATTAAACTCATGGGCACCTTTAAATATTAAACAGCTGCGGAGGTCCTGTAAATATTAAACTCCTGGGGACCCGGTAAATATAAAACTTCTGGCAACCCTGTAAATATTAAACACCTGGGGAGACCCTGTAAATATTAAACTCCTGGGGACCTTGTAAATATTAAACTCCTGGGGAGATCCTGGATATATCAAACACCTGTGGAGCACCTGTAAATATTAAACTCCTGGGGACGCTGTAATTATTAAACAGCTGGGGAGACGCTGTAAATATTAAACTCCTGCGGACCCTGTAAATATTAAACTCCTGGGGAGACCCTGTAAATATAAAACTCCTGAGGAGATCCTGTAAATATTAAACACCTGGGGAGATGCTGTAAATATTAAACACCTGGGGACCCTGTAATTATTAAAAGTCTGGGGACCCTGTAAATATTAAACTCCTTGGGAGATCCTGTAAATATTAAACTCCTGGGGCGATCCTGTAAATATTAAATTCCTGGGGACCCTGTAAATATTCTTCTTCTGGGGACCCTGTAAATATTAAACTCCTGGGGAGATCCTGTAAATATTAAACTCCTATGGCGATCCTGTAAATATTAAACTCCTGGGAACCCTGTACATATTCAACTCCTAGGGCGACCCTATACTTATTAAACTCCTGGGTACCCGGTAAATATTAAAATCCTGGGAGACCGTGTAAATATGAAACTTCTGGGGACCCTGGAAATATTAATCTCCTGGGGAGACCCTGTAAAGATTCAACTCCTGGGGAGTCCCCGTAAATATTAAACACCTGGGGACCCTGTAAGTAGTAAACTCCTGGGGACGCTGTAATTATTAAACAGCTGGGGAGACCCAGTAAATATTTAACTCCTGGGGAGACCCTGTAAATATTAAACTCCTGGGGAGATCCTGTAAATATTAAACTCCTGGGTACCCTGTAAATATTAAATTCCTGGGGTGAACCTGTACCAATTAAACTCCTGGGGACCCTGTAAATATTAAGCTCCTGGGAAGACCCTGGAAATATTAAACACCTGTGGAGCACCTGTAAATATTAAACTCCTGGGGACGCTGTAATTATTAAACAGCTGGGGAGACCCTGTAAATATTAAACTCCTGGGGATCCTGTAATTATTAAACTCATGGGCACCTTTAAATATTAAACTCCTGGGGAGATCCTGTAAATATTAAACTCCTGGGGAGTCCCTGCAAATATTAAACTCCTGGGTAACATGTAAATATTAAATTTCTGGGGTGACCCTGTAAATATTAAACTCCTGGGGACCCTGTAAATAATAAACAGCTGCGGAGATCCTTTAAATATTAAACTCCTGAGGAGATCCTGTAAATATTAAACTCCTGGGGAGATCCTGTAAATATTAAACTCCTGGGTACCCTGTAAATATTAAATTCCTGGGGTGAACCTGTAACAATTAAACTCCTGGGTACCCTGTAAATATTAAACTCCTGGGGACCCTGTAAATATTAAACTCGTGGGGATATCCTGTAAATATTAAACTCCTGGGGAGATCATGTAAATATTCAACTCCTGGGGAGACCCTGTAAATATTAAACTCCTGGGGAGATCATGTAAATATTCAACTCCTGGGGAGACCCTGTAAATATTAAACTCCCGGGTACCCTGTAAATATTAAAATCCTGGGGAGAACCTGTAACAATTAAATTCCTGGGGACCCTGTAAATATTAAGCTCCTGGGGAGACCCTGGAAATATTAAACACCTGTGGAACACCTGTAAATATTAACCACCTGGGGATGCTGTAATTATTAAACAGCTGGGGAGACCCTGTAAATATTAAACTCCTGGGGATCCTGTAATCATTAAACTCATGGGCACCTTTAAATATTAAACAGCTGCGGAGATCCTGTAAATATTAAACTCCTGGGGAACCTGTAAATATTAAACACCTGGGGATCCTGTAATTATTAAACGCCTGGGCACCCTGTAAATATTAAACTCCTGGGGCGATCCTGTAAATATTAAACTCCTGGGGACCCGGTAAATATTAAACTTCTGGCAACCCTGTAAATATTAAACTCCTGGGGAGACCCTGTAAATATTAAACTCCTGGGGACCTTGACACTGTAAATATTAAACTCCTGGGGAGACCCTGTAAATATTAAACTCCTGGGGACCTTGACACTGTAAATATTAAACTCCTGGGGAGACCCTGTAAATATTAAACTCCTGGGGACCTTGACACTGTAAATATTAAACTCCTGGGGAGACCCTGTAAATATTAAACTCCTGGGGACGCTGTAATTATAAAACAGCTGGGGAGACCCTGTAAATATTAAACTTCTGGGGAGACCCTGTAAATATTAAACTCCTGGGGCGATCCTGGATATATCAAACACCTGTGGAGCACCTGTAAATATTAAACTCCTGGGGACGCTGTAATTATTAAACAGCTGGGGAGACGCTGTAAATATTAAACTCCTGCGGACGCTGTAAATATTAAACTCCTGGGGAGGCAGTAATTATTAAACTCCTGGGGAGACCCTGTAAATATAAAACTCCTGAGGAGATCCTGTAAATATTAAACACCTGGGGAGATGCTGTAATTATTATACTTCTGGGGAACCTGAAAATATTAAACTCCTGGGGAGATCCTGTAAATATTAAACTCCTGGGGAGATCCTGTAAATATTAAACTCCTGGGAACCCTGTAAATATTAAAGTTCTGGGGACCCTGTAAATATTAAACTCCTGGGGACCCTGTAAATATTAAACTCGTGGGGATATCCTGTAAATATTAAACTCCTGGGGAGATCATGTAAATATTCAACTCCTGGGGAGACCCTGTAAATATTAAACTCCTGGGGAGATCCTGTAAATATTAAACTCCCGGGTACCCTGTAAATATTAAAATCCTGGGGAGAACCTGTAACAATTAAACTCCTGGGGACCCTGTAAATATTATGCTCCTGGGGAGACCCTGGAAATATTAAACACCTGTGGAGCACCTGTAAATATTAAACTCCTGGGGACGCTGTAATTATTAAACAGCTGGGGAGACCCTGTAAATACTAAACTCCTGGGGATCCTGTAATTATTAAACTCATGGGCACCTTTAAATATTAAACTCCTGGGGAGATCCTGTAAATATTAAACTTCTGGGGAGACCCTGTAAATATTAAACTCCTGGGGACCTAGTAAATATTAAACTCCTGGGGATCCTGTAATTATTAAACTCATGGGGACCCTTGAAATATTAAACTTCTGCGGAGACCCTGTACATATTAAACTCCTGTGGAGACCCTGTAAATATGAATCTCCTGGGGCGACCCTGTAAATATTAAACTCCTGGGTATCCTGTAAATATTCAACTCCTGGCGACCCTGTAAATATTAAACGCCTGGGGAGATCCTGTACATATTAAACTTCTGGGGACCCTGAAAATATTAAACACCTGGGGAGATCCTGTACATATTCAACTCCTGAGGCGACCCTGTAAATATTAAACTCCTGGGTACCCTGTAAATATTAAACTCCTGGGGACCCTGTAAATATTAAACTCGTGGGGATATCCTGTAAATATTAAACTCCTGGGGACACTGTAAATATTAAACTCCTGGGGAGATCATGTAAATATTCAACTCCTGGGGAGACCTTGTAAATATTAAACTCCTGGGGAGATCCTGTAAATATTAAACTCCCGGGTACCCCTGTAAATATTGAAATCCTGGGGAGAACCTGTAACAATTAAACTCCTGGGGACCCTGTAAATATTAAGCTCCTGGGGAGACACTGGAAATATTAAACACCTGTGGAACACCTGTAAATATTAAACACCTGGGGACGCTGTAATTATTAAACAGCTGGGGAGACCCTGTAAATATTAAACTCCTGGGGATCCTGTAATCATTAAACTCATGGGCACCTTTAAATATTAAACAGCTGCGGAGGTCCTGTAAATATTAAACTCCTGGGGACCCGGTAAATATAAAACTTCTGGCAACCCTGTAAATATTAAACACCTGGGGAGACCCTGTAAATATTAAACTCCTGGGGACCTTGTAAATATTAAACTCCTGGGGAGATCCTGGATATATCAAACACCTGTGGAGCACCTGTAAATATTAAACTCCTGGGGACGCTGTAATTATTAAACAGCTGGGGAGACGCTGTAAATATTAAACTCCTGCGGACCCTGTAAATATTAAACTCCTGGGGAGACCCTGTAAATATAAAACTCCTGAGGAGATCCTGTAAATATTAAACACCTGGGGAGATGCTGTAAATATTAAACACCTGGGGACCCTGTAATTATTAAAAGTCTGGGGACCCTGTAAATATTAAACTCCTTGGGAGATCCTGTAAATATTAAACTCCTGGGGCGATCCTGTAAATATTAAATTCCTGGGGACCCTGTAAATATTCTTCTTCTGGGGACCCTGTAAATATTAAACTCCTGGGGAGATCCTGTAAATATTAAACTCCTATGGCGATCCTGTAAATATTAAACTCCTGGGAACCCTGTACATATTCAACTCCTAGGGCGACCCTATACTTATTAAACTCCTGGGTACCCGGTAAATATTAAAATCCTGGGAGACCGTGTAAATATGAAACTTCTGGGGACCCTGGAAATATTAATCTCCTGGGGAGACCCTGTAAAGATTCAACTCCTGGGGAGTCCCCGTAAATATTAAACACCTGGGGACCCTGTAAGTAGTAAACTCCTGGGGACGCTGTAATTATTAAACAGCTGGGGAGACCCAGTAAATATTTAACTCCTGGGGAGACCCTGTAAATATTAAACTCCTGGGGAGATCCTGTAAATATTAAACTCCTGGGTACCCTGTAAATATTAAATTCCTGGGGTGAACCTGTACCAATTAAACTCCTGGGGACCCTGTAAATATTAAGCTCCTGGGAAGACCCTGGAAATATTAAACACCTGTGGAGCACCTGTAAATATTAAACTCCTGGGGACGCTGTAATTATTAAACAGCTGGGGAGACCCTGTAAATATTAAACTCCTGGGGATCCTGTAATTATTAAACTCATGGGCACCTTTAAATATTAAACTCCTGGGGAGATCCTGTAAATATTAAACTCCTGGGGAGTCCCTGCAAATATTAAACTCCTGGGTAACATGTAAATATTAAATTTCTGGGGTGACCCTGTAAATATTAAACTCCTGGGGACCCTGTAAATAATAAACAGCTGCGGAGATCCTTTAAATATTAAACTCCTGAGGAGATCCTGTAAATATTAAACTCCTGGGGAGATCCTGTAAATATTAAACTCCTGGGTACCCTGTAAATATTAAATTCCTGGGGTGAACCTGTAACAATTAAACTCCTGGGTACCCTGTAAATATTAAACTCCTGGGGACCCTGTAAATATTAAACTCGTGGGGATATCCTGTAAATATTAAACTCCTGGGGAGATCATGTAAATATTCAACTCCTGGGGAGACCCTGTAAATATTAAACTCCTGGGGAGATCATGTAAATATTCAACTCCTGGGGAGACCCTGTAAATATTAAACTCCCGGGTACCCTGTAAATATTAAAATCCTGGGGAGAACCTGTAACAATTAAATTCCTGGGGACCCTGTAAATATTAAGCTCCTGGGGAGACCCTGGAAATATTAAACACCTGTGGAACACCTGTAAATATTAACCACCTGGGGATGCTGTAATTATTAAACAGCTGGGGAGACCCTGTAAATATTAAACTCCTGGGGATCCTGTAATCATTAAACTCATGGGCACCTTTAAATATTAAACAGCTGCGGAGATCCTGTAAATATTAAACTCCTGGGGAACCTGTAAATATTAAACACCTGGGGATCCTGTAATTATTAAACGCCTGGGCACCCTGTAAATATTAAACTCCTGGGGCGATCCTGTAAATATTAAACTCCTGGGGACCCGGTAAATATTAAACTTCTGGCAACCCTGTAAATATTAAACTCCTGGGGAGACCCTGTAAATATTAAACTCCTGGGGACCTTGACACTGTAAATATTAAACTCCTGGGGAGACCCTGTAAATATTAAACTCCTGGGGACCTTGACACTGTAAATATTAAACTCCTGGGGAGACCCTGTAAATATTAAACTCCTGGGGACCTTGACACTGTAAATATTAAACTCCTGGGGAGACCCTGTAAATATTAAACTCCTGGGGACGCTGTAATTATAAAACAGCTGGGGAGACCCTGTAAATATTAAACTTCTGGGGAGACCCTGTAAATATTAAACTCCTGGGGCGATCCTGGATATATCAAACACCTGTGGAGCACCTGTAAATATTAAACTCCTGGGGACGCTGTAATTATTAAACAGCTGGGGAGACGCTGTAAATATTAAACTCCTGCGGACGCTGTAAATATTAAACTCCTGGGGAGGCAGTAATTATTAAACTCCTGGGGAGACCCTGTAAATATAAAACTCCTGAGGAGATCCTGTAAATATTAAACACCTGGGGAGATGCTGTAAATATTAAACACCTGGGGACCCTGTAATTATTAAAAGTCTGGGGACCCTGTAAATATTAAACTCCTTGGGAGATCCTGTAAATATTAAACTCCTGGGGCGATCCTGTAAATATTAAATTCCTGGGGACCCTGTAAATATTCTTCTTCTGGGGACCGTGTAAATATTAAACTCCTGGGGAGATCCTGTAAATATTAAACTCCTATGGCGATCCTGTAAATATTAAACTCCTGGGAACCCTGTACATATTCAACTCCTAGGGCGACCCTGTACTTATTAAACTCCTGGGTACCCGGTAAATATTAAAATCCTGGGAGACCGTGTAAATATGAAACTTCTGGGGACCCTGGAAATATTAAACTCCTGGGGAGACCCTGTAAAAATTAACCACCTGGCGCGACCTAGTAAATATTAATCTCCTGGGGAGACCCTGTAAAGATTCAACTCCTGGGGAGTCCCCGTAAATATTAAACACCTGGGGACCCTGTAAGTAGAAAACTCCTGGGGACGCTGTAATTATTAAACAGCTGGGGAGACCCAGTAAATATTTAACTCCTGGGGAGACCCTGTAAATATTAAACTCCTGGGGAGATCCTGTAAATATTAAACTACTGGGTACCCTGTAAATATTAAATTCCTGGGGTGAACCTGTGCCAATTAAACTCCTGAGGACCCTGTAAATATTAAGCTCCTGGGGAGACCCTGGAAATATTAAACACCTGTGGAGCACCTGTAAATATTAAACTCCTGGGGACGCTGTCATTATTAAACAGCTGGGGAGACCCAGTAAATATTTAACTCCTGGGGAGACCCTGTAAATATTAAACTCCTGGGGAGATCCTGTAAATATTAAACTCCTGGGTACCCTGTAAATATTAAATTTTTGGGGTGAACCTGTACCAATTAAACTCCTGGGGACCCTGTAAATATTAAGCTCTTGGGAAGACCCTGGAAATATTAAACACCTGTGGAGCACCTGTAAATATTAAACTCCTGGGGACGCTGTAATTATTAAACAGCTGGGGAGACCCTGTAAATATTAAACTCCTGGGGATCCTGTAAATATTAAACTCCTGGGGAGTCCCTGCAAATATTAAACTCCTGGGTAACATGTAAATATTAAATTTCTGGGGTGACCCTGTAAATATTAAACTCCTGGGGACCCTGTAAATAATAAACAGCTGCGGAGATTCTTTAAATATTAAACTCCTGAGGAGATCCTGTAAATATTAAACTCCTGGGGAGATCCTGTAAATATTAAACTCGTGGGGAGTCCCTGCAAATATTAAACTCCTGGGTAACATGTAAATATTAAATTTCTGGGGTGACCCTGTAAATATTAAACTCCTGGGGACCCTGTAAATAATAAACAGCTGCGGAGATTCTTTAAATATTAAACTCCTGAGGAGATCCTGTAAATATTAAACTTCTGGGGAGATCCTGTAAATATTAAACTCCTGGGTACCCTGTAAATATTAAATTCCTGGGGTGAACCTGTAACAATTAAACTCCTGGCGTCCCTGTAAATATTAAGCTCCTGGGGAGACCCTGGAAATATTAAACACCTGTGGAGCACCTGTAAATATTAAACTCCTGGGGACGCTGTAATTATTAAACAGCTGGGGAGACCCTGTAAATATTAAACTCCTGGGGATCCTGTAATTATTAAACTCATGGGCACCTTTAAATATTAAACTCCTGGGGACCCTGGAAATATTAAACTCCTGGTGATCCTGTAATTATTAAACTCATGGGCACCTTTAAATATTAAACTCCTGAGGCCACCCTGTAAATATTAAACTCCTGGGGACCCTGTAAATATTAAACTCCTGGGGACCCTGTAAATATTAAACTCCTGGGAACGCTGTAATTATTAAACTCCTGGGGACCTTGTAAATAATAAACAGCTGCAGAGATCCTGTAAATATTAAACTCCTGCGGAACCTGTAAATATTAAACTCCTGGGGATCCTGTAATTATTAAACTCATGGACACCCTGTAAATATTAAACTCATGGGGAGACCCTGTAAATATTAAACCTCTGTGGTCGATGTAATTATTAAACAGCTGGGGAGACCCTGTAAATATTAAACTCCTGGGGCGATCCTCTAAATATTAAACTCCTGGGGACCCTGTGAATATTAAACTTCTGGGGACCCTGTAATTATTAAACAGCTGGGGAGGCCCTGTAGATAAACAACTCCTGGGTAACATGTAAATATTAAACTCCTGTGGAACTTGTGAATATTAAACTCCTGGGGAGACACTGTAAAAATTAAACTCCTGGGGAGACCCTGTAAAAATTAACCACCTGGGGCGACCTAGTAAATATTAATCTCCTGGGGAGACCCTGTAAAGATTCAACTCCTGGGGAGTCCCCGTAAATATTAAACACTTGGGGACCCTGTAAGTAGTAAACTCCTGGGGACGCTGTAATTATTAAACAGCTGGGGAGACCCAGTAAATATTTAACTCCTGGGGAGACCCTGTAAATATTAAACTCCTGGGGAGATCCTGTAAATATTAAACTCCTGGGTACCCTGTAAATATTAAATTCCTGGAGTGAACCTGTACCAATTAAACTCCTGGTGACCCTGTAAATATTAAGCTCCTGGGAAGACCCTGGAAATATTAAACACCTGTGGAGCACCTGTAAATATTAAACTCCTGGGGACGCTGTAATTATTAAACAGCTGGGGAGACCCTGTAAATATTAAACTCCTGGGGATCCTGTAATTATTAAACTCATGGGCACCTTTAAATATTAAACTCCTGGGGAGATCCTGTAAATATTAAACTCCTGGGGAGTCCCTGCAAATATTAAACTTCTGGGTAACATGTAAATATTAAATTTCTGGGGTGAGCCTGTAAATATTAAACTCCTGGGTAACATGTAAATATTAAATTTCTGGGGTGAGCCTGTAAATATTAAACTCCTGGGGACCCTGTAAATATTAAACTCCTGGGGATCCTATAATTATTAAACTCATGGACACACTTTAAATATTAAACATCTGGGGAGACTCTGTAAATATTAAACTCCTGGGTACCCTGTAAATATTAAACTCCTGGGGACCCTGTAAATATTAAAAACCTGGGGACCCTGTAAGTAGTAAACTCCTGGGGACGCTGTCATTTTTAAACAGCTGGGGAGACCCAGTAAATATTTAACTCCTGCAGAGACCCTGTAAATATTAAACTCCTGGGGAGATCCTGTAAATATTAAACTCCTGGGTACCCTGTAAATATTAAATTCTTGGGGTGAACCTGTACCAATTAAACTCCTGGGGACCCTGTAAATATTAAGCTTCTGGGAAGACCCTGGAAATATTAAACATCTGTGGAGCACCTGTAAATATTAAACTCCTGGGGACGCTGTAATTATTAAACAGCTGGGGAGACCCTGTAAATATTAAACTCCTGGGGATCCTGTAATTATTAAACTCATGGGCACCTTTAAATATTAAACTCCTGGGGAGATCCTGTAAATATTAAACTCCTGGGGAGTCCCTGCAAATATTAAACTCCTGGGTAACATGTAAATATTTCATTTCTGGGGTGACCCTGTAAATATTAAACTCCTGGGGACCCTGTAAATATTAAACTCCTGGGGATCCTGTAATTATTAAACTCATGGACACCCTTTAAATATTAAACTCCTGGGGAGACCCTGTAAATATTAAACTCCTGGGTACCCTTTAAATATTAAACTCCTGGGGACCCTGTAAATATTAAACACTTGGGGACCTTGTAAGTAGTAAACTCCTGAGGACGCTGTAAGTATTAAACTGCTGGGGAGACCCAGTAAATATTTAACTCCTGGGGAGACCCTGTAAATATTAAACTCCTGGGGAGATCCTGTAAATATTAAACTCCTGGGTACCCTGTAAATATTAAATTCCTGGGGAGAAACTTTAACAATTAAACTCCTGGGGACCCTGTAAATATTAAGCTCCTGGGGAGACCATGAAAATATCAAACACCTTTGGAGCACCTGTAAATATTAAACTCCTGGGGACGCTGTAATTATTAAACAGCTGGGGAGACGCTGTAAATATTAAACACCTGGGTACCCTGTAAATATTAAACTCCTGGGAACCCTGTAAATATTAAACACCTGGGGAGATCCTGTACATATGCAACTCCTGAGGCGACCCTGTAAATATTAAACTCCTGGGGACCCTGTAAATATTAAACTCCTGGGGACGCTGTAATTATTAAACAGCTGGGGAGACCCTGTAAATATTAAACTCCTGGGGATCCTGTAATTATTAAACTCATGGGCACCTTTAAATATTAAACTCCTGGGGAGATCCTGTAAATATTAAACTTCTGGGGAGACCCTGTCAATATTAAACTCCTGGGTAACCTGTAAATATTAAATTCCTGGGGTGAGCCTGAAAATATTAAACTCCTGGGGACCTAGTAAATATTAAACTCCTGGGGATCCTGTAATTATTAAACTCATGGGCACCCTTTAAATATTAAACTTCTGTGGAGACCCTGTACATATTAAACTCCTGTGGAGACCCTGTAAATATGAATCTCCTGGGGCGACCCTGTAAATATTAAACTCCTGGGTATCCTGTAAATATTCAACTCCTGGCGACCCTGTAAATATTAAACACCTGGGGAGATCCTGTACATATTAAACTTCTGGGGACCCTGTAAATATTAAACTCGTGGGGATATCCTGTAAATATTAAACTCCTGGGGAGATCATGTAAATATTCAACTCCTGGGGAGACCCTGTAAATATTAAACTCCTGGGGAGATCCTGTAAATATGAAACTCCCGGGTACCCTGTAAATATTAAAATCCTGGGGAGAACCTGCAACAATTAAACTCCTGGGGACCCTGTAAATATTAAGCTCCTGGGGAGACCCTGGAAATATTAAACACCTGTGGAACACCTGTAAATATTAAACACCTGGGGACGCTGTAATTATTAAACAGCTGGGGAGACCCTGTAAATATTAAACTCCTGGGGATCCTGTAATCATTAAACTCATGGGCACCTTTAAATATTAAACAGCTGTGGAGATCCTGTAAATATTAAACTCCTGGGGAACCTGTAAATATTAAACAACTGGGGATCCTGTAATTATTAAACGCCTGGGCACCCTGTTAATATTAAACTCCTGGGGAGGTCCTGTAAATATTAAACTCCTGGGGTGATCCTGTAAATATTAAACTCCTGGGGACCCGGTAAATATTAAACTTCTGGGGAGACCCTGTAAATATTAAACACCTGGGTACCCTGTAAATATTAAATTCCTGGGGTGAGCCTGTAAATATGAAACTCCTGGGGACCTTGTAAATATTAAACTCCTGGGGAGATCCTGGATATATCAAACACCTGTGGAGCACCTGTAAATATTAAACTCCTGGGGACGCTGTAATTATTAAACAGCTGGGGAGACGCTGTAAATATTAAACTCCTGCGGACCCTGTAAATATTAAACTCCTGGGAAGGCAGTAATTATTAAACTCCTGGGGAGACCCTGTAAATATAAAACTCCTGAGGAGATGCTGTAAATATTAAACACCTGGGGACCCTGTAATTATTAAAAGTCTGGGGACCCTGTAAATATTAAACTCCTTGGGAGATCCTGTAAATATTAAATTCCTGGGGACCCTGTAAATATTCTTCTTCTGGGGACCCTGTAAATATTAAACTCCTGGGGAGATCCTGTAAATATTAAGCTCCTATGGCGATCCTGTAAAGATTAAACTCCTGGGAACCCTGTACATATTCAACTCCTAGGGCGACCCTGTACTTATTAAACTCCTGGGTACCCGGTAAATATTAAAACCCTGGGAGATCGTGTAAATATGAAACTTCTGGGGACCCTGTAAATATTAAACTCCTGGGGAAACCCTGTAAAAATTAACCACCTGGCGCGACCCAGTAAATATTAATCTCCTGGCGAGACCCTGTAAAGATTCAACTCCTGGGGAGTCCCCGTAAATATTAAACACCTGGGGACCCTGTAAGTAGTAAACTCCTGGGGACACTGTAATTATTAAACAGCTGGGGAGACCCAGTAAATATTTAACTCTTGGGGAGACCCTGTAAATATTAAACTCCTGGGGAGATCCTGTAAATATTAAACTACTGGGTACCCTGTAAATATTAAACTCCTGGGGACGCTGTAATTATTAAACAGCTGGGGAGACCCTGTAAATATTAAACTCCTGGGGATCCTGTAATTATTAAACTCATGGGCACCTTTAAATATTAAACTCCTGGGAGATCCTGTAAATATTAAACTCCTGGGGAGTCCCTGCAAATATTAAACTCCTGGGTAACATGTAAATATTAAATCTCTGGGGTGAGCCTGTAAATATTAAACTCCTGGGGACCCTGTAAATATTAAACTCCTGGGGATCCTGCAATTATTAAACTCATGGACACCCTTTAAATATTAAACTCCTGGGGACCCTGTAAATAATAAACAGCTGCGGAGATCCTTTAAATATTAAACTCCTGAGGAGATCCTGTAAATATTAAACTCCTGGGGCGATCCTGTAAATATTAAACTCCTGGGTACCCTCTAAATATTAAATTCCTGGGGTGAACCTGTAACAATTAAACTCCTGGCGTCCCTGTAAATATTAAGCTCCTGGGGAGACCCTGGAAATATTAAACACCTGTGGAGCACCTGTAAATATTAAACTCCTGGGGACGCTGTAATTATTAAACAGCTGGGGAGACCCTGTAAATATTAAACTCCTGGGGATCCTGTAATTATTAAACTCATGGGCACCTTTAAATATTAAACTCCTGAGGCCACCCTGTAAATATTAAACTCCTGGGGACCCTTTAAATATTAAACTCCTGGGGACCGTGTAAATATTAAACTCCTGGGGACCCCGTAAATAATAAACAGCTGCGGAGATCCTGTAAATATTAAACTCCTGCGGAACCTGTAAATATTAAACTCCTGGGGATCCTGTACTTATTAAACGCCTGGGCACCCTGTAAATATTAAACTCATGGGGAGACCCTGTAAATATTAAACCTCTGTGGTCGATGTAATTATTAAACAGCTGGGGAGACCCTGTAAATATTAAACTCCTGGGGCGATCCTCTAAATATTAAACTCCTGGGGACCCTGTGAATATTAAACTTCTGGGGACCCTGTAATTATTAAACAGCTGGGGAGGCCCTGTAGATAAACAACTCCTGGGTAACATGTAAATATTAAACTCCTGTGGAACTTGTGAATATTAAACTCCTGGGGATCCTATAATTATTAAACTCATGGACACACTTTAAATATTAAACATCTGGGGAGACTCTGTAAATATTAAACTCCTGGGTACCCTGTAAATATTAAACTCCTGGGGACCCTGTAAATATTAAAAACCTGGGGACCCTGTAAGTAGTAAACTCCTGGGGACGCTGTCATTTTTAAACAGCTGGGGAGACCCAGTAAATATTTAACTCCTGCAGAGACCCTGTAAATATTAAACTCCTGGGGAGATCCTGTAAATATTAAACTCCTGGGTACCCTGTAAATATTAAATTCTTGGGGTGAACCTGTACCAATTAAACTCCTGGGGACCCTGTAAATATTAAGCTTCTGGGAAGACCCTGGAAATATTAAACATCTGTGGAGCACCTGTAAATATTAAACTCCTGGGGACGCTGTAATTATTAAACAGCTGGGGAGACCCTGTAAATATTAAACTCCTGGGGATCCTGTAATTATTAAACTCATGGGCACCTTTAAATATTAAACTCCTGGGGAGATCCTGTAAATATTAAACTCCTGGGGAGTCCCTGCAAATATTAAACTCCTGGGTAACATGTAAATATTTCATTTCTGGGGTGACCCTGTAAATATTAAACTCCTGGGGACCCTGTAAATATTAAACTCCTGGGGATCCTGTAATTATTAAACTCATGGACACCCTTTAAATATTAAACTCCTGGGGAGACCCTGTAAATATTAAACTCCTGGGTACCCTTTAAATATTAAACTGCTGGGGAGACCCAGTAAATATTTAACTCCTGGGGAGACCCTGTAAATATTAAACTCCTGGGGAGATCCTGTAAATATTAAACTCCTGGGTACCCTGTAAATATTAAATTCCTGGGGAGAAACTTTAACAATTAAACTCCTGGGGACCCTGTAAATATTAAGCTCCTGGGGAGACCATGAAAATATCAAACACCTGTGGAGCACCTGTAAATATTAAACTCCTGGGGACGCTGTAATTATTAAACAGCTGGGGAGACCCTGTAAATATTAAACACCTGGGTACCCTGTAAATATTAAACTCCTGGGAACCCTGTAAATATTAAACACCTGGGGAGATCCTGTACATATGCAACTCCTGAGGCGACCCTGTAAATATTAAACTCCTGGGGACCCTGTAAATATTAAACTCCTGGGGACGCTGTAATTATTAAACAGCTGGGGAGACCCTGTAAATATTAAACTCCTGGGGATCCTGTAATTATTAAACTCATGGGCACCTTTAAATATTAAACTCCTGGGGAGATCCTGTAAATATTAAACTTCTGGGGAGACCCTGTCAATATTAAACTCCTGGGTAACCTGTAAATATTAAATTCCTGGGGTGAGCCTGAAAATATTAAACTCCTGGGGACCTAGTAAATATTAAACTCCTGGGGATCCTGTAATTATTAAACTCATGGGCACCCTTTAAATATTAAACTTCTGCGGAGACCCTGTACATATTAAACTCCTGTGGAGACCCTGTAAATATGAATCTCCTGTGGCGACCCTGTAAATATTAAACTCCTGGGTACCCTGTAAATATTCAACTCCTGGCGACCCTGTAAATATTAAACACCTGGGGAGATACTGTACATTTTAAACTTCTGGGGACCCTGTAAATATTAAACTCGTGGGGATATCCTGTAAATATTAAACTCCTGGGGAGATCATGTAAATATTCAACTCCTGGGGAGACCCTGTAAATATTAAACTCCTGGGGAGATCCTGTAAATATGAAACTCCCGGGTACCCTGTAAATATTAAAATCCTGGGGAGAACCTGCAACAATTAAACTCCTGGGGACCCTGTAAATATTAAGCTCCTGGGGAGACCCTGGAAATATTAAACACCTGTGGAACACCTGTAAATATTAAACACCTGGGGACGCTGTAATTATTAAACAGCTGGGGAGACCCTGTAAATATTAAACTCCTGGGGATCCTGTAATCATTAAACTCATGGGCACCTTTAAATATTAAACAGCTGTGGAGATCCTGTAAATATTAAACTCCTGGGGAACCTGTAAATATTAAACAACTGGGGATCCTGTAATTATTAAACGCCTTTGCACCCTGTAAATATTAAACTCCTGGGGAGGTCCTGTAAATATTAAACTCCTGGGGTGATCCTGTAAATATTAAACTCCTGGGAACCCTGTAAATATTAAACTTCTGGGGAGGTCCTGTAAATATTAAACTCCTGGGGTGATCCTGTAAATATTAAACTCCTGGGGACCCGGTAAATATTAAACTTCTGGGGAGACCCTGTAAATATTAAACACCTGGGTACCCTGTAAATATTAAATTCCTGGGGTGAGCCTGTAAATATGAAACTCCTGGGGACCTTGTAAATATTAAACTCCTGGGGAGATCCTGGATATATCAAACACCTGTGGAGCACCTGTAAATATTAAACTCCTGGGGACGCTGTAATTATTAAACAGCTGGGGAGACGCTGTAAATATTAAACTCCTGCGGACCCTGTAAATATTAAACTCCTGGGAAGGCAGTAATTATTAAACTCCTGGGGAGACCCTGTAAATATAAAACTCCTGAGGAGATGCTGTAAATATTAAACACCTGGGGACCCTGTAATTATTAAAAGTCTGGGGACCCTGTAAATATTAAACTCCTTGGGAGATCCTGTAAATATTAAATTCCTGGGGACCCTGTAAATATTCTTCTTCTGGGGACCCTGTAAATATTAAACTCCTGGGGAGATCCTGTAAATATTAAACTCCTATGGCGATCCTGTAAAGATTAAACTCCTGGGAACCCTGTACATATTCAACTCCTAGGGCGACCCTGTACTTATTAAACTCCTGGGTACCCGGTAAATATTAAAACCCTGGGAGATCGTGTAAATATGAAACTTCTGGGGACCCTGTAAATATTAAACTCCTGGGGAAACCCTGTAAAAATTAACCACCTGGCGCGACCCAGTAAATATTAATCTCCTGGCGAGACCCTGTAAAGATTCAACTCCTGGGGAGTCCCCGTAAATATTAAACACCTGGGGACCCTGTAAGTAGTAAACTTCTGGGGACACTGTAATTATTAAACAGCTGGGGAGACCCAGTAAATATTTAACTCCTGGGGAGACCCTGTAAATATTAAACTCCTGGGGAGATCCTGTAAATATTAAACTACTGGGTACCCTGTAAATATTAAACTCCTGGGGACGCTGTAATTATTAAACAGCTGGGGATCCTGTAATTATTAAACTCATGGGCACCTTTAAATATTAAACTCCTGGGAGATCCTGTAAATATTAAACTCCTGGGGAGTCCCTGCAAATATTAAACTCCTGGGTAACATGTAAATATTAAATTTCTGGGGTGAGCCTGTAAATATTAAACTCCTGGGGACCCTGTAAATATTAAACTCCTGGGGATCCTGCAATTATTAAACTCATGGACACCCTTTAAATATTAAACTCCTGGGGACCCTGTAAATAATAAACAGCTGCGGAGATCCTTTAAATATTAAACTCCTGAGGAGATCCTGTAAATATTAAACTCCTGGGGTGATCCTGTAAATATTAAACTCCTGGGTACCCTCTAAATATTAAATTCCTGGGGTGAACCTGTAACAATTAAACTCCTGGCGTCCCTGTAAATATTAAGCTCCTGGGGAGACCCTGGAAATATTAAACACCTGTGGAGCACCTGTAAATATTAAACTCCTGGGGACGCTGTAATTATTAAACAGCTGGGGAGACCCTGTAAATATTAAACTCCTGGGGATCCTGTAATTATTAAACTCCTGGGGAGATCCTGTAAATATTAAACTACTGGGTACCCTGTAAATATTAAACTCCTGGGGACGCTGTAATTATTAAACAGCTGGGGATCCTGTAATTATTAAACTCATGGGCACCTTTAAATATTAAACTCCTGGGAGATCCTGTAAATATTAAACTCCTGGGGAGTCCCTGCAAATATTAAACTCCTGGGTAACATGTAAATATTAAATTTCTGGGGTGAGCCTGTAAATATTAAACTCCTGGGGACCCTGTAAATATTAAACTCCTGGGGATCCTGCAATTATTAAACTCATGGACACCCTTTAAATATTAAACTCCTGGGGACCCTGTAAATAATAAACAGCTGCGGAGATCCTTTAAATATTAAACTCCTGAGGAGATCCTGTAAATATTAAACTCCTGGGGTGATCCTGTAAATATTAAACTCCTGGGTACCCTCTAAATATTAAATTCCTGGGGTGAACCTGTAACAATTAAACTCCTGGCGTCCCTGTAAATATTAAGCTCCTGGGGAGACCCTGGAAATATTAAACACCTGTGGAGCACCTGTAAATATTAAACTCCTGGGGACGCTGTAATTATTAAACAGCTGGGGAGACCCTGTAAATATTAAACTCCTGGGGATCCTGTAATTATTAAACTCATGGGCACCTTTAAATATTAAACTCCTGAGGCCACCCTGTAAATATTAAACTCCTGGGGACCCTGTAAATATTAAACTCCTGGGGACCGTGTAAATATTAAACTCCTGGGGACCCCGTAAATAATAAACAGCTGCGGAGATCCTGTAAATATTAAACTCCTGCGGAACCTGTAAATATTAAACTCCTGGGGATCCTGTAATTATTAAACGCCTGGGCACCCTGTAAATATTAAACTCATGGGGAGACCCTGTAAATATTAAACCTCTGTGGTCGATGTAATTATTAAACAGCTGGGGAGACCCTGTAAATATTAAACTCCTGGGGCGATCCTCTAAATATTAAACTCCTGGGGACCCTGTGAATATTAAACTTCTGGGGACCCTGTAATTATTAAACAGCTGGGGAGGCCCTGTAGATAAACAACTCCTGGGTAACATGTAAATATTAAACTCCTGTGGAACTTGTGAATATTAAACTCCTGGGGAGACACTGTAAAATTAAACTCCTGGGGAGACCCTGTAAAAATTAACCACCTGGGGCGACCTAGTAAATATTAATCTCCTGGGGAGACCCTGTAAAGATTCAACTCCTGGGAAGTCCCCGTAAATATTAAACACTTGGGGACCCTGTAAGTAGTAAACTCCTGGGGACGCTGTAATTATTAAACAGCTGGGGAGACCCAGTAAATATTTAACTCCTGGGGAGACCCTGTAAATATTAAACTCCTGGGGAGATCCTGTAAATATTAAACTCCTGTGTACCCTGTAAATATTAAATTCCTGGGGTGAACCTGTACCAATTAAACTCCTGGGGACCCTGTAAATATTAAGCTCCTGGGGAGACCCTGGAAATATTAAACACCTGTGGAGCACCTGTAAATATTAAACTCCTGGGGACGCTGTAATTATTAAACAGCTGGGGAGACCCTGTAAATATTAAACTCCTGGGGATCCTGTAATTATAAAACTCATGGGCACCTTTAAATATTAAACTCCTGGGGAGATCCTGTAAATATTAAACTCCTGGGGAGTCCCTGCAAATATTAAACTCCTGGGTAACATGTAAATATTAAATTTCTGGGGTGAGCCTGTAAATATTAAACTCCTGGGGACCCTGTAAATATTAAACTCCTGGGGATCCTGTAATTATTAAACTCATGGACACACTTTAAATATTAAACATCTGGGGAGACTCTGTAAATATTAAACTCCTGGGTACCCTGTAAATATTAAACTCCTGGGGACCCTGTAAGTATTAAAAACCTGGGGACCCTGAAAGTAGTAAACTCCTGGGGACGCTGTCATTATTAAACAGCTGGGGAGACCCAGTAAATATTTAACTCCTGCAGAGACCCTGTAAATATTAAACTCCTGGGGAGATCCTGTAAATATTAAACTCCTGGGTACCCTGTAAATATTAAATTCTTGGGGTGAACCTGTACCAATTAAACTCCTGGGGACCCTGTAAATATTAAATTCTTGGGGTGAACCTGTACCAATTAAACTCCTGGGGACCCTGTAAATATTAAGCTCCTGGGAAGACCCTGGAAATATTAAACACCTGTGGAGCACCTGTAAATATTAAACTCCTGGGGACGCTGTAATTATTAAACAGCTAGGGAGACCCTGTAAATATTAAACTCCTGGGGATCCTGTAATTATTAAACTCATGGGCACCTTTAAATATTAAACTCCTGGGGAGATCCTGTAAATATTAAACTCCTGGGGAGTCCCTGCAAATATTAAACTCCTGGGTAACATGAAAATATTAAATTTCTCGGGTGAGCCTTTACAAATGCAACTCCTGAGGCGACCCTGTAAATATTAAACTCCTGGGGAGACCCTGTAAGTATTAAACTCCTGGGGACCCTGTAAGTAGTAAACAGCTGGGGAGACCCAGTAAATATTTAACTCCTGGGGAGACCCTGTAAATATTAAACTCCTGGGGAGATCCTGTAAATATTAAACTCCTGGGTACCCTGTAAATATTAAATTCCTGGGGAGAAACTTTAACAATTAAACTCCTGGGGACCCTGTAAATATTAAGCTCCTGGGGAGACCATGAAAATATCAAACACCTGTGGAGCACCTGTAAATATTAAACTCCTGGGGATGCTGTAATTATTAAACAGTGGGGAGACCCTGTAAATATTAAACTCCTGGGGATCCTGTAATTATTAAACTCATGGGCACCTTTAAATATTAAACTCCTGGGGAGACCCTGTAAATATTAAACTCCTGGGTACCCTGTAAATATTAAACTCATGGACACCCTTTAAATATTAAACTCCTGGGGACCCTGTAAATATTAAACACCTGGGGATCCTGTAATTATTAAACTCATGGACACCCTTTAAATATTAAACTTCTGGGGAGACCCTGTAAATATTAAACTCCTGGGTACCCTGTAAATATTAAACTCCTGGGGACCCTGTAAATATTAAACTCCTGGGGAGATCCTGTAAATATTAAACTCCTGGGGACCCTGTAAATATTAAACTCCTGGGGATCCTGTAATTATTAAACTCATGGGCACCTTTAAATATTAAACTCCTGGGAGATCCTGTAAATATTAAACTCCTGGGGAGTCCCTGCAAATATTAAACTCCTGGGTAACATGTAAATATTAAATTTCTGGGGTGAGCCTGTAAATATTAAACTCCTGGGGACCCTGTAAATATTAAACTCCTGGGGATCCTGCAATTATTAAACTCATGGACACCCTTTAAATATTAAACTCCTGGGGACCCTGTAAATAATAAACAGCTGCGGAGATCCTTTAGATATTAAACTCCTGAGGAGATCCTGTAAATATTAAACTCCTGGGGCGATCCTGTAAATATTAAACTCCTGGGTACCCTGTAAATATTAAATTCCTGGGGTGAACCTGTAACAATTAAACTCCTGGCTTCCCTGTAAATATTAAGCTCCTGGGGAGACCCTGGAAATATTAAACACCTGTGGAGCACCTGTAAATATTAAACTCCTGGGGACGCTGTAATTATTAAACAGCTGGGGAGACCCTGTAAATATTAAACTCCTGGGGATCCTGTAATTATTAAACTCATGGGCACCTTTAAATATTAAACTCCTGAGGCCACCCTGTAAATATTAAACTCCTGGGGACCCTGTAAATATTAAACTCCTGGGGACCGTGTAAATATTAAACTCCTGGGGACCCTGTAAATAATAAACAGCTGCGGAGATCCTGTAAATATTAAACTCCTGCGGAACCTGTAAATATTAAACTCCTGGGGATCCTGTAATTATTAAACGCCTGGGCACCCTGTAAATATTAAACTCATGGGGAGACCCTGTAAATATTAAACCTCTGTGGTCGATGTAATTATTAAACAGCTGGGGAGACCCTGTAAATATTAAACTCCTGGGGCGATCCTCTAAATATTAAACTCCTGGGGACCCTGTGAATATTAAACTTCTGGGGACCCTGTAATTATTAAACAGCTGGGGAGGCCCTGTAGATAAACAACTCCTGGGTAACATGTAAATATTAAACTCCTGTGGAACTTGTGAATATTAAACTCCTGGGGAGACACTGTAAAATTAAACTCCTGGGGAGACCCTGTAAAGATTAACCACCTGGGGCGACCTAGTAAATATTAATCTCCTGGGGAGACCCTGTAAAGATCCAACTCCTGGGAAGTCCCCGTGAATATTAAACACTTGGGGACCCTGTAAGTAGTAAACTCCTGGGGACGCTGTAATTATTAAACAGCTGGGGAGACCCAGTAAATATTTAACTCCTGGGGAGACCCTGTAAATATTAAACTCCTGGGGAGATCCTGTAAATATTAAACTCCTGGGGAGATCCTGTAAATATTAAACTCCTGTGTACCCTGTAAATATTAAATTCCTGGGGTGAACCTGTAACAATTAAACTCCTGGGGACCCTGTAAATATTAAGCTCCTGGGGAGACCCTGGAAATATTAAACACCTGTGGAGCACCTGTAAATATTAAACTCCTGGGGACGCTGTAATTATTAAACAGCTGGGGAGACCCTGTAAATATTAAACTCCTGGGGATCCTGTAATTATAAAACTCATGGGCACCTTTAAATATTAAACTCCTGGGGAGATCCTGTAAATATTTAACTCCTGGGGAGTCCCTGCAAATATTAAACTCCTGGGTAACATGTAAATATTAAATTTCTGGGGTGAGCCTGTAAATATTAAACTCCTGGGGACCCTGTAAATATTAAACTCCTGGGGATCCTGTAATTATTAAACTCATGGACACACTTTAAATATTAAACATCTGGGGAGACTCTGTAAATATTAAACTCCTGGGTACCCTGTAAATATTAAACTCCTGGGGACCCTGTAAATATTAAACTCCTGGGGATCCTGCAATTATTAAACTCATGGACACCCTTTAAATATTAAACTCCTGGGGACCCTGTAAATAATAAACAGCTGCGGAGATCCTTTAGATATTAAACTCCTGAGGAGATCCTGTAAATATTAAACTCCTGGGGCGATCCTGTAAATATTAAACTCCTGGGTACCCTGTAAATATTAAATTCCTGGGGTGAACCTGTAACAATTAAACTCCTGGCGTCCCTGTAAATATTAAGCTCCTGGGGAGACCCTGGAAATATTAAACACCTGTGGAGCACCTGTAAATATTAAACTCCTGGGGACGCTGTAATTATTAAACAGCTGGGGAGACCCTATAAATATTAAACTCCTGTGGATCCTGTAATTATTAAACTCATGGGCACCTTTAAATATTAAACTCCTGAGGCCACCCTGTAAATATTAAACTCCTGGGGACCCTGTAAATATTAAACTCCTGGGGACCGTGTAAATATTAAACTCCTGGGGACCCCGTAAATAATAAACAGCTGCGGAGATCCTGTAAATATTAAACTCCTGCGGAACCTGTAAATATTAAACTCCTGGGGATCCTGTAATTATTAAACGCCTGGGCACCCTGTAAATATTAAACTCATGGGGAGACCCTGTAAATATTAAACCTCTGTGGTCGATGTAATTATTAAACAGCTGGGGAGACCCTGTAAATATTAAACTCCTGGGGCGATCCTCTAAATATTAAACTCCTGGGGACCCTGTGAATATTAAACTTCTGGGGACCCTGTAATTATTAAACAGCTGGGGAGGCCCTGTAGATAAACAACTCCTGGGTAACATGTAAATATTAAACTCCTGTGGAACTTGTGAATATTAAACTCTGGGGAGACACTGTAAAATTAAACTCCTGGGGAGACCCTGTAAAAATTAACCACCTGGGGCGACCTAGTAAATATTAATCTCCTGGGGAGACCCTGTAAAGATCCAACTCCTGGGAAGTCCCCGTGAATATTAAACACTTGGGGACCCTGTAAGTAGTAAACTCCTGGGGACGCTGTAATTATTAAACAGCTGGGGAGACCCAGTAAATATTTAACTCCTGGGGAGACCCTGTAAATATTAAACTCCTGGGGAGATCCTGTAAATATTAAACTCCTGTGTACCCTGTAAATATTAAATTCCTGGGGTGAACCTGTAACAATTAAACTCCTGGGGACCCTGTAAATATTAAGCTCCTGGGGAGACCCTGGAAATATTAAACACCTGTGGAGCACCTGTAAATATTAAACTCCTGGGGACGCTGTAATTATTAAACAGCTGGGGAGACCCTGTAAATATTAAACTCCTGGGGATCCTGTAATTATAAAACTCATGGGCACCTTTAAATATTAAACTCCTGGGGAGATCCTGTAAATATTTAACTCCTGGGGAGTCCCTGCAAATATTAAACTCCTGGGTAACATGTAAATATTAAATTTCTGGGGTGAGCCTGTAAATATTAAACTCCTGGGGACCCTGTAAATATTAAACTCCTGGGGATCCTGTAATTATTAAACTCATGGACACACTTTAAATATTAAACATCTGGGGAGACTCTGTAAATATTAAACTCCTGGGTACCCTGTAAATATTAAACTCCTGGGGACCCTGTAAGTATTAAAAACCTGGGGACCCTGAAAGTAGTAAACTCCTGGGGACGCTGTCATTATTAAACAGCTGGGGAGACCCAGTCAATATTTAACTCCTGCAGAGACCCTGTAAATATTAAACTCCTGGGGAGATCCTGTAAATATTAAACTCCTGGGTACCCTGTAAATATTAAATTCTTGGGGTGAACCTGTACCAATTAAACTCCTGGGGACCCTGTAAATATTAAGCTCCTGGGAAGACCCTGGAAATATTAAACACCTGTGGAGCACCTGTAAATATTAAACTCCTGGGGACGCTGTAATTATTAAACAGCTGGGGAGACCCTGTAAATATTAAACTCCTGGGGATCCTGTAATTATTAAACTCATGGGCACCTTTAAATATTAAACTCCTGGGGAGATCCTGTAAATATTAAACTCCTGGGGAGTCCCTGCAAATATTAAACTCCTGGGTAACATGTAAATATTAAATTTCTGGGGTGAGCCTTTACATATGCAACTCCTGAGGCGACCCTGTAAATATTAACTCCTGGGGCGACACTGTAAATATTAAACTCCTGGGGACCCTGTAAATATTAAACACCTGCGGAGATCCTGTAAATATTAAACTCCTGGGGACCCTGTAAATATTAAACACCTGGGGACCCTATAAATATTAAACTTCTGGGGAGACCCGGTAATATAAAACTCCTGGGGATGCTGTAATTATTAAACAGCTGAGGAGAACCTGTAAATATTAAACTCCTGGGTACCCTGTAAATATTAAAATCCTGGGGTGAGCCTGTAAATATTAAACTCCTGGGGATCTTGTAAATATTAAACTCCTGGGGAGACCCTGGATATATCAAACACCTGTGGAGCACCTGTAAATATTAAACTCCTGTGGATGCTGTAATTATTAAACAGCTGGGGAGACGCTGTAAATATTAAACTACTGCGGACCCTGTAAATATTAAACTCCTGGGGACGCAGTAATTATTAAACTCCTGGGGAGACCCTGTAAATATAAAACTCCTGAGGAGATACTGTAAATATTAAACTCCTGGGGAGATCCTGTAATTATTATACTTCTGGGGACCCTGTAAATATTAAACTCCTGGGGAGATCCTGTGAATATTAAACTCCTGGGTACCCTGTAAATATTAAACTCCTGGGGACCCTGTAATTATTAAACAGCTGGGGTGACCCTGTAAATATTAAACTCCTGGGCAGACCCTGTAAATATTAAACTCCTGGGTATCCTGTAAATATTAAATTCCTCGGGTGAGCCTGTAAATATTAAACTCCTGGGGACCCTGTAAATATTATGCTCCTGGGGAGACCCTGTAAATATTTAACTCTTGGGGACGCTGTAATTAATAAACAGCTGGGGAGAACCTGTAAATATTAAACTCCTGGGGACCCTGTAAATATTAAACTCCTGGGGACGCAGTAATTATTAAACTCCTGGGGAGACCCTGTGAATATAAAACTCCTGAGGAGATCCTGTAAATATTAAACACCTGGGGAGATCCTGTAATTATTAAACTCCTGGGGAGACCCTGTGAATATAAAACTCCTGAGGAGATCCTGTAAATATTAAACACCTGGGGAGATCCTGTAATTATTAAACTCCTGGGGAGACCCTGTGAATATTAAACTCCTGGGGATCTTGTAAATATTAAACTCCTGGGGAGACCCTCGATATATCAAACACCTGTGGAGCACCTGTAAATATTAAACTCCTGTGGATGCTGTAATTATTAAACAGCTGGGGAGACACTGTAAATATTAAAATCCTGGGGAGACACTGTAAATATTAAACTCCTGGGGACGCTGTAATTATTAAACAGCTGAGGAGAACCTGTAAATATTAAACTTCTGGGGAGACCCTGTAACTATTAAACTCCTGGGTACTCTGTAAATATTAAAATCCTGGGGTGAGCCTGTAAATATTAAACTCCTGGGGATCTTGTAAATATTAAACTCCTGGGGAGACCCTGGATATATCAAACACGTGTGGAGCACCTGTAAATATTAAACTCCTGTGGATGCTGTAATGATTAAACAGCTGGGGAGACGCTGTAAATATTAAACTACTGCGGACCCTGTAAATATTAAACTCCTGGGGACGCAGTAATTATTAAACTCCTGGGGAGACCCTGTAAATATAAAACTCCTGAGGAGATACTGTAAATATTAAACTCCTGGGGACCTTGTAAATATTAAACTCCTGGGGAGACCATGTAAATATTAAACTCCTGGGGAGAACCTGTAAATATTAAACTCCTGGGAATCCTGCAAATATTAAATTCCTGGGGAGACCCTGTAAATATTCAACTCCTGGGGAGTCCCCGTAAATATTAAATTCCTGGAGACCCTGTAAATATTAAACTCCTGGGGAGTCCCATAAATATTAAATTCCTGGAGACCCTGTAAATATTAAATTCCTGGAGACCCTGTAAATATGAAGCTCTTGGGGAGACCCAGTAAATATTAACTACTGGGAAGAACCTGTAAATATTAAACTCCTGGGGAGTCCCATAAATATTAAATTCCTGGAGACCCTGTAAATATTAAATTCCTGGAGACCCTGTAAATATGAAGCTCTTGGGGAGACCCAGTAAATATTAACTACTGGGGAGAACCTGTAAATATTAAACTGCAATGGAACTTGACACTGTAAATATTAAACACCTAGAGAGACCCTGTAAGCTCCTGGAGACTCGGTAAATATTAAACTCCTGGGGCGACACAGTAAATATTAAACTCCTGGGTACCCTGTAAATATTAAACACCTGCGGAGATCCTGTAAATATTAAACTCCTGGGGACCCTGTAAATATTAAAATCCTGGGTCCCCTGTAAATATTAAAAACCTGGGGACCCTGCAAATATTAAAATCCTGGGGAACCTGTAAGTATTAAAAACCTGGGGACCCTGTAAATATTAAACTCCTGGTTCAATCCTGTAAATATTAAACTCCTAGGGAGCCTGTAAATATTAAACTCCTGGGGACCCTGTAAATATTATACTCCTGGGGAGTTCCTGTAAATATTAAACTCCTTGAGAGACCTTGTAAATATTAACTCCTGGGGACTCTGTAAATATTAATCTCCTTGGGAGACCCTGTAAATAAACAACTGCTGGGTAATCTGTAATTATTAAACTCCTGGTGACCATGTAAAGATTAAACTCCTGGGGAGATCCTGTAAATATTAAACTTCTGGGGACCTTGACACTGTAAATATTAAGCTCCTGGAGACGCTGTAAATATTAAACTCCTGAGGTGACCCTGTAAATATTAAACTCCTGGGGACCATGCAAATATTAAACGCCTGGGGACCCTGTAAATATTAAACAGCTGCGGAGATCCTATAAATATAAAACTCCTGGGGACCGTGTACATATTAAACTCCTGGGGATGCTGTAATTATTAAACAGCTGTGTATACGCAGTAAAAATTAAACTCCTGCAGACCCTGTAAATATTAAACTCCTGGGGACGCAGTAATAATTAAACTCCTGGGGAGACTCTGTGAATATAAAACTCCTGAGGAGATCCTGTAAATATTATACACCTGGGGAGATGCTGTAAATATTAAACTCCTGGGGACCCTGTATATATTAAACTCCTGGGGAGATCCTGTAAATATTAAACTTCTGGGGCGATCCTGTAAATATTAAACTCCTGGGGACCTGGTAAATATTAAACTTCTGGGGACCTTGTAAATATTAAACTCCTGGGGAGACCATGTAAATATTAAACTCCTGGGGAGAACCTGTAAATATTAAACTCCTGGGAATCCTGCAAATATTAAATTCCTGGGGAGACCCTGTAAATATTCAACTCCTGGGGAGTCCCCGTAAATATTAAATTCCTGGAGACCCTGTAAATATTAAACTCTTCGAGACCCTGTAAATATGAAACTTTTGGGGAGACCCAGGAAATATTAACGACTGGGGAGAACCTGTAAATATTAAACTGCAATGGAACTTGACACTGTAAATATCAAACTCCGAGAGACACCCTCTAAATATTAAGCTCCTGGAGACTCGGTAAATATTAAACTCCTGGGGCGACACAGTAAATATTAAACTCCTGGGTACCCTGTAAATATTAAACACCTGCGGAGATCCTGTCAATATTAAACTCCTGGGGACCCTGTAAATATTAAAATCCTAGGGACCCTGAAAATATTAAACACCTGGGGACCCTGTAAATATTAAAATCCTGGGGACCCTGTAAGTATTAAAAACCTGGGGACCCTGTAAATATTAAACTCCTGGTTCAATCCTGTAAATATTAAACTCCTGGGGAGACCCTGTAAATATAAAACTCCTGAGGAGATCCTGTAAATATTAAACTCCTAGGGCGATCCTGCAAATATTAAACTCATGGGGACCCTGTAATTATTAAACTTCTGGTGACCCTGTAAATATTAAACTCCTGGGGAGATCCTGTAAATATTAAACTCCTGGGGCGATCCTGTAAATATTAAACTCCTGGGGACCTTGTAAATATTAAACTACTGGGGACCCTGTGAATATTAAACTCCTGGGGAGACCATGTAAATATTAAACTCCTGGGGAGAACCTTTAAATATTAAACTCCTGGGAATCCTGTAAATATTAAACTCCTGGGGAGACCCTGTAAATATTAAACTTCTGGGGCGATCCTGTAAATATTAAACTCCTGGGGACCTGGTAAATATTAAACTTCTGGGGACCCTGTAAATATTAAACTCCTGGGGAGACCATGTAAATATTAAACTCCTGGGGAGAACCTGTAAATATTAAACTCCTGGGAATCCTGCAAATATTAAATTCCTGGGGAGACCCTGTAAATATTCAACTCCTGGGGAGTCCCCGTAAATATTAAATTGCTGGAGACCCTGTAAATATTAAACTCTTCGAGACCCTGTAAATATGAAACTTTTGGGGAGACCCAGGAAATATTAACAACTGGGGAGAACCTGTAAATATTAAACTGCAATGGAACTTGACACTGTAAATATCAAACTCCGAGAGACACCCTCTAAATATTAAGCTCCTGGAGACTCGGTAAATATTAAACTCCTGGGGCGACACAGTAAATATTAAACTCCTGGGTACCCTGTAAATATTAAAATCCTAGGGACCCTGAAAATATTAAACACCTGGGGACCCTGTAAATATTAAAATCCTGGGGACCCTGTAAGTATTAAAAACCTGGGGACCCTGTAAATATTAAACTCCTGGTTCAATCCTGTAAATATTAAACTCCTGGGGAGACCCTGTAAATATAAAACTCCTGAGGAGATCCTGTAAATATTAAACTCCTAGGGCGATCCTGCAAATATTAAACTCATGGGGACCCTGTAATTATTAAACTTCTGGTGACCCTGTAAATATTAAACTCCTGGGGAGATCCTGTAAATATTAAACTCCTGGGGCGAACCTGTAAATATTAAACTCCTGGGGACCTTGTAAATATTAAACTACTGGGGACCCTGTGAATATTAAACTCCTGGGGAGACCATGTAAATATTAAACTCCTGGGGAGAACCTTTAAATATTAAACTCCTGGGAATCCTGTAAATATTAAACTCCTGGGGAGACCCTGTAAATATTCAACTCCTGGGGAGTCCCCGTAAATATTAAATCTCTGGAGACCCTGTAAATATTAAACTCCTGGAGACCCTGTAAATATGAAACTCTTGTGGAGACCCAGTAAATATTAACTACTGGGGAGAACCTGTAAATATTAAACTGCAATGGAACGTGACACTGTAAATATTAAACTCCTCGGGAGACCCTGTCAATATTAAGCTCCAGCAGACTCGGTAAATATTAACTCCTGGGGCGACACTGTAAATATTAAACTCCTGGGGACCCTGTAAATATTAAACACCTGCGGAGATCCTGTAAATATTAAACTCCTGGGGACCCTGTAAATATTAAACACCTGGGGACCCTATAAATATTAAACTTCTGGGGAGACCCGGTAATATAAAACTCCTGGGGAGACCCTGTAAATATTAAACTGCTGGGGATGCTGTAATTATTAAACAGCTGAGGAGAACCTGTAAATATTAAACTCCTGGGTACCCTGTAAATATTAAAATCCTGGGGTGAGCCTGTAAATATTAAACTCCTGGGGATCTTGTAAATATTAAACTCCTGGGGAGACCCTGGATATATCAAACACCTGTGGAGCACCTGTAAATATTAAACTCCTGTGGATGCTGTAATTATTAAACAGCTGGGGAGACGCTGTAAATATTAAACTACTGCGGACCCTGTAAATATTAAACTCCTGGGGACGCAGTAATTATTAAACTCCTGGGGAGACCCTGTAAATATAAAACTCCTGAGGAGATACTGTAAATATTAAACTCCTGGGGAGATCCTGTAATTATTATACTTCTGGGGACCCTGTAAATATTAAACTCCTGGGGAGATCCTGTGAATATTAAACTCCTGGGTACCCTGTAAATATTAAACTCCTGGGGACCCTGTAATTATTAAACAGCTGGGGTGACCCTGTAAATATTAAACTCCTGGGCAGACCCTGTAAATATTAAACTCCTGGGTATCCTGTAAATATTAAATTCCTCGGGTGAGCCTGTAAATATTAAACTTCTGGGGAGACCCGGTAATATAAAACTCCTGGGGAGACCCCGTTAATATTAAACTGCTGGGGAACTTGACACTGTAAATATTAAATTCCTGGGGAGACCCTGTGAATATTAAGCTCCTGGGGACTCTGTAAGTATTAAACTCCTGGGGAGACACTGTCAATATTAAACTCCTGGGGACGCTGTAATTATTAAAATCCTGGGGTGAGCCTGTAAATATTAAACTCCTGGGGATCTTGTAAATATTAAACTCCTGGGGAGACCCTCGATATATCAAACACCTGTGGAGCACCTGTAAATATTAAACTCCTGTGGATGCTGTAATTATTAAACAGCTGGGGAGACACTGTAAATATTAAAATCCTGGGGAGACACTGTAAATATTAAACTCCTGGGGACGCTGTAATTATTAAACAGCTGAGGAGAACCTGTAAATATTAAACTTCTGGGGAGACCCTGTAACTATTAAACTCCAGGGTACTCTGTAAATATTAAAATCCTGGGGTGAGCCTGTAAATATGAAACTCCTGGGGATCTTGTAAATATTAAACTCCTGGGGAGACCCTGGATATATCAAACACGTGTGGAGCACCTGTAAATATTAAACTCCTGTGGATGCTGTAATGATTAAACAGCTGGGGAGACGCTGTAAATATTAAACTACTGCGGACCCTGTAAATATTAAACTCCTGGGGACGCAGTAATTATTAAACTCCTGGGGAGACCCTGTAAATATAAAACTCCTGAGGAGATACTGTAAATATTAAACTCCTGGGGAGATCCTGTAATTATTATACTTCTGGGGAACCTGAAAATATTAAACTCCTGGGGAGATCCTGTAAATATTAAACTCCTGGGGAGATCCTGTAAATATTAAACTCCTGGGAACCCTGTAAATATTAAAGTTCTGGGGACCCTGTAAATATTAAACTCCTGGGGACCCTGTAAATATTAAACTCGTCGGGATATCCTGTAAATATTCAACTCCTGGGGAGACCCTGTAAATATTAAACTCCTGGGGAGATCCTGTAAATATTAAACTCCCGGGTACCCTGTAAATATTAAAATCCTGGGGAGAACCTGTAACAATTAAACTCCTGGGGACCCTGTAAATATTATGCTCCTGGGGAGCCCCTGGAAATATTAAACACCTGTGGAGCACCTGTAAATATTAAACACCTGGGGACGCTGTAATTATTAAACAGCTGGGGAGACCCTGTAAATATTAAACTCCTGGGGATCCTGTAATTATTAAACTCATGGGCACCTTTAAATATTAAACTCCTGGGGAGATCCTGTAAATATTAAACTTCTGGGGAGACCCTGTCAATATTAAACTCCTGGGTAACCTGTAAATATTAAATTCCTGGGGTGAGCCTGAAAATATTAAACTCCTGGGGACCTAGTAAATATTAAACTCCTGGGGATCCTGTAATTATTAAACTCATGGGGACCCTTTAAATATTAAACTTCTGCGGAGACCCTGTACATATTAAACTCCTGTGGAGACCCTGTAAATATGAATCTCCTGGGGCGACCCTGTAAATATTAAACTCCTGGGTATCCTGTAAATATTCAACTCCTGGCGACCCTGTAAATATTAAACACCTGGGGAGATCCTGTACATATTAAACTTCTGGGGACCCTGAAAATATTAAACGCCTGGGGAGATCCTGTACATATTCAACTCCTGAGGCGACCCTGTAAATATTAAACTCCTGGGTACCCTGTAAATATTAAACTCCTGGGGACCCTGTAAATATTAAACTCGTGGGGATATCCTGTAAATATTAAACTCCTGGGGACACTGTAAATATTAAACTCCTGGGGAGATCATGTAAATATTCAACTCCTGGGGAGACCTTGTAAATATTAAACTCCTGGGGAGATCCTGTAAATATTAAACTCCCGGGTACCCCTGTAAATATTGAAATCCTGGGGAGAACCTGTAACAATTAAACTCCTGGGGACCCTGTAAATATTAAGCTCCTGGGGAGACCCTGGAAATATTAAACACCTGTGGAACACCTGTAAATATTAAACACCTGGGGACGCTGTAATTATTAAACAGCTGGGGAGACCCTGTAAATATTAAACTCCTGGGGATCCTGTAATCATTAAACTCATGGGCACCTTTAAATATTAAACAGCTGCGGAGGTCCTGTAAATATTAAACTCCTGGGGACCCGGTAAATATAAAACTTCTGGCAACCCTGTAAATATTAAACACCTGGGGAGACCCTGTAAATATTAAACTCCTGGGGACCTTGTAAATATTAAACTCCTGGGGAGATCCTGGATATATCAAACACCTGTGGAGCACCTGTAAATATTAAACTCCTGGGGACGCTGTAATTATTAAACAGCTGGGGAGACGCTGTAAATATTAAACTCCTGCGGACCCTGTAAATATTAAACTCCTGGGGAGACCCTGTAAATATAAAACTCCTGAGGAGATCCTGTAAATATTAAACACCTGGGGAGATGCTGTAAATATTAAACACCTGGGGACCCTGTAATTATTAAAAGTCTGGGGACCCTGTAAATATTAAACTCCTTGGGAGATCCTGTAAATATTAAACTCCTGGGGCGATCCTGTAAATATTAAATTCCTGGGGACCCTGTAAATATTCTTCTTCTGGGGACCCTGTAAATATTAAACTCCTGAGGAGATCCTGTAAATATTAAACTCCTATGGCGATCCTGTAAATATTAAACTCCTGGGAACCCTGTACATATTCAACTCCTAGGGCGACCCTATACTTATTAAACTCCTGGGTACCCGGTAAATATTAAACTCCTGGGAGACCGTGTAAATATGAAACTTCTGGGGACCCTGGAAATATTAATCTCCTGGGGAGACCCTGTAAAGATTCAACTCCTGGGGAGTCCCCGTAAATATTAAACACCTGGGGACCCTGTAAGTAGTAAACTCCTGGGGACGCTGTAATTATTAAACAGCTGGGGAGACCCAGTAAATATTTAACTCCTGGGGAGACCCTGTAAATATTAAACTCCTGGACAGATCCTGTAAATATTAAACTACTGGGCACCCTGTAAATATTAAATTCCTGGGGTGAACCTGTGCCAATTAAACTCCTGGGGACCCTGTAAATATTAAGCTCCTGGGGAGACCCTGGAAATATTAAACACCTGTGGAGCACCTGTAAATATTAAACTCCTGGGGACGCTGTCATTATTAAACAGCTGGGGAGACACAGTAAATATTTAACTCCTGGGGAGACCCTGTAAATATTAAACTCCTGGGGAGATCCTCTAAATATTAAACTCCTGGGTACCCTGTAAATATTAAATTCCTGGGGTGAACCTGTACCAATTAAACTCCTGGGGACCCTGTAAATATTAAGCTCCTGGGAAGACCCTGGAAATATTAAACACCTGTGGAGCACCTGTAAATATTAAACTCCTGGGGACGCTGTAATTATTAAACAGCTGGGGAGACCCTGTAAATATTAAACTCCTGGGGATCCTGTAATTATTAAACTCATGGGCACCTTTAAATATTAAACTCCTGGGGAGATCCTGTAAATATTAAACTCCTGGGGAGTCCCTGAAAATATTAAACTCCTGGGTAACATGTAAATATTAAATTTCTGGGGTGACCCTGTAAATATTAAACTCCTGGGGAGATCCTGTAAATATTAAACTCCTGGGGAGATCCTGTAAATATTAAACTCCCGGGTACCCTGTAAATATTAAAATCCTGGGGAGAACCTGTAACAATTAAACTCCTGGGGACCCTGTAAATATTAAGCTCCTGGGGAGACCCTGGAAATATTAAACTCCTGGGGAGATCCTGTAATCATTAAACTCATGGGCACCTTTAAATATTAAACAGCTGCGGAGATCCTGTAAATATTAAACTCCTGGGGAACCTGTAAATATTAAACACCTGGGGATCCTGTAATTATTAAACGCCTGGGCACCCTGTAAATATTAAACTCCTGGGGCGATCCTGTAAATATTAAACTCCTGGGGACCCGGTAAATATTAAACTTCTGGGGACCTTGACACTGTAAATATTAAACTCCTGGGGAGACCCTGTAAATATTAAACTCCTGGGGAGCTTGACACTGTAAATATTAAACTCCTGGGGAGACCCTGTAAATATTAAACTCCTGGGGACCTTGACACTGTAAATATTAAACTCCTGGGGAGACCCTGTAAATATTAAACTCCTGGGGACGCTGTAATTATAAAACAGCTGGGGAGACCCTGTAAATATTAAACTTCTGGGGAGACCCTGTAAATATTAAACACCTGGGTACCCTGTAAATATTAAATTCCTGGGGTGAGCCTGTAAATATTAAACTCCTGGGGAGCTTGTAAATATTAAACTCCTGGGGAGATCCTGGATATATCAAACACCTGTGGAGCACCTGTAAATATTAAACTCCTGGGGACGCTGTAATTATTAAACAGCTGGGGAGACGCTGTAAATATTAAACTCCTGCGGACCCTGTAAATATTAAACTCCTGGGGAGGCAGTAATTATTAAACTCCTGGGGAGACCCTGTAAATATAAAACTCCTGAGGAGATCCTGTAAATATTAAACACCTGGGGAGATGCTGTAAATGTTAAACTCCTGGGGACCCTGTAATTATTAAAAGTCTGGGGACCCTGTAAATATTAAACTCCTTGGGAGATTCTGTAAATATTAAACTCCTGGGGCGATCCTGTAAATATTAAATTCCTGGGGACCCTGTAAATATTCTTCTTCTGGGGACCGTGTAAATATTAAACTCCTGGGGAGATCCTGTAAATATTAAACTCCTATGGCGATCCTGTAAATATTAAACTCCTGGGAACCCTGTACATATTCAACTCCTAGGGCGACCCTGTACTTATTAAACTCCTGGGTACCCGGTAAATATTAAAATCCTGGGAGACCGTGTAAATATGAAACTTCTGGGGACCCTGGAAATATTAAACTCCTGGGGAGACCCTGTAAAAATTAACCACCTGGCGCGACCTAGTAAATATTAATCTCCTGGGGAGACCCTGTAAAGATTCAACTCCTGGGGAGTCCCCGTAAATATTAAACACCTGGGGACCCTGTAAGTAGAAAACTCCTGGGGACGCTGTAATTATTAAACAGCTGGGGAGACCCAGTAAATATTTAACTCCTGGGGAGACCCTGTAAATATTAAACTCCTGGGGAGATCCTGTAAATATTAAACTACTGGGTACCCTGTAAATATTAAATTCCTGGGGTGAACCTGTGCCAATTAAACTCCTGAGGACCCTGTAAATATTAAGCTCCTGGGGAGACCCTGGAAATATTAAACACCTGTGGAGCACCTGTAAATATTAAACTCCTGGGGACGCTGTCATTATTAAACAGCTGGGGAGACCCAGTAAATATTTAACTCCTGGGGAGACCCTGTAAATATTAAACTCCTGGGGAGATCCTGTAAATATTAAACTCCTGGGTACCCTGTAAATATTAAATTCTTGGGGTGAACCTGTACCAATTAAACTCCTGGGGACCCTGTAAATATTAAGCTCCTGGGAAGACCCTGGAAATATTAAACACCTGTGGAGCACCTGTAAATATTAAACTCCTGGGGACGCTGTAATTATTAAACAGCTGGGGAGACCCTGTAAATATTAAACTCCTGGGGATCCTGTAAATATTAAACTCCTGGGGAGTCCCTGCAAATATTAAACTCCTGGGTAACATGTAAATATTAAATTTCTGGGGTGACCCTGTAAATATTAAACTCCTGGGGACCCTGTAAATAATAAACAGCTGCGGAGATTCTTTAAATATTAAACTCCTGAGGAGATCCTGTAAATATTAAACTCCTGGGGAGATCCTGTAAATATTAAACTCGTGGGGAGTCACTGCAAATATTAAACTCCTGGGTAACATGTAAATATTAAATTTCTGGGGTGACCCTGTAAATATTAAACTCCTGGGGACCCTGTAAATAATAAACAGCTGCGGAGATTCTTTAAATATTAAACTCCTGAGGAGATCCTGTAAATATTAAACTTCTGGGGAATCCTGTAAATATTAAACTCCTGGGTACCCTGTAAATATTAAATTCCTGGGGTGAACCTGTAACAATTAAACTCCTGGCGTCCCTGTAAATATTAAGCTCCTGGGGAGACCCTGGAAATATTAAACACCTGTGGAGCACCTGTAAATATTAAACTCCTGGGGACGCTGTAATTATTAAACAGCTGGGGAGACCCTGTAAATATTAAACTCCTGGGGATCCTGTAATTATTAAACTCATGGGCACCTTTAAATATTAAACTCCTGGGGACCCTGGAAATATTAAACTCCTGGTGATCCTGTAATTATTAAACTCATGGGGACCCTGGAAATATTAAACTCCTGAGGCCACCCTGTAAATATTAAACTCCTGGGGACCCTGTAAATATTAAACTCCTGGGGACCCTGTAAATATTAAACTCCTGGGAACGCTGTAATTATTAAACTCCTGGGGACCCTGTAAATAATAAACAGCTGCGGAGATCCTGTAAATATTAAACTCCTGCGGAACCTGTAAATGTTAAACTCCTGGGGATCCTGTAATTATTAAACGCCTGGGCACCCTGTAAATATTAAACTCATGGGGAGACCCTGTAAATATTAAACCTCTGTGGTCGATGTAATTATTAAACAGCTGGGGAGACCCTGTAAATATTAAACTCCTGGGGCGATCCTCTAAATATTAAACTCCTGGGGACCCTGTGAATATTAAACTTCTGGGGACCCTGTAATTATTAAACAGCTGGGGAGGCCCTGTAGATAAACAACTCCTGGGTAACATGTAAATATTAAACTCCTGGGGACCCTGTGAATATTAAACTCCTGGGGAGACCCTGTAAAAATTAACCACCTGGGGCGACCTAGTATATATTAATCTCCTGGGGAGACCCTGTAAAGATTCAACTCCTGGGGAGTCCCCGTAAATATTAAACACTTGGGGACCCTGTAAGTAGTAAACTCCTGGGGACGCTGTAATTATTAAACGGCTGGGGAGACCCAGTAAATATTTAACTCCTGGGGAGACCCTGTAAATATTAAACTCCTGGGGAGATCCTGTAAATATTAAACTCCTGGGTACCCTGTAAATATTAAATTCCTGGAGTGAACCTGTACCAATTAAACTCCTGGGGACCCTGTAAATATTAAGCTCCTGGGGAGACCCTGGAAATATTAAACACCTGTGGAGCACCTGTAAATATTAAACTCCTGGGGACGCTGTAATTATTAAACAGCTGGGGAGACCCTGTAAATATTAAACTCCTGGGGATCCTGTAATTATTAAACTCATGGGCACCTTAAAATATTAAACTCCTGGGGAGATCCTGTAAATATTAAACTCCTGGGGAGTCCCTGCAAATATTAAACTCCTGGGTAACATGTAAATATTAAATTTCTGGGGTGAGCCTGTAAATATTAAACTCCTGGGTAACATGTAAATATTAAATTTCTGGGGTGAGCCTGTAAATATTAAACTCCTGGGGACCCTGTAAATATTAAACTCCTGGGGATCCTATAATTATTAAACTCATGGACACACTTTAAATATTAAACATCTGGGGAGACTCTGTAAATATTAAACTCCTGGGTACCCTGTAAATATTAAACTCCTGGGGACCCTGTAAATATTAAAAACCTGGGGACCCTGTAAGTAGTAAACTCCTGGGGACGCTGTCATTTTTAAACAGCTGGGGAGACCCAGTAAATATTTAACTCCTGCAGAGACCCTGTAAATATTAAACTCCTGGGGAGATCCTGTAAATATTAAACTCCTGGGTACCCTGTAAATATTAAATTCTTGGGGTGAACCTGTACCAATTAAACTCCTGGGGACCCTGTAAATATTAAGCTTCTGGGAAGACCCTGGAAATATAAAACATCTGTGGAGCACCTGTAAATATTAAACTCCTGGGGACGCTGTAATTATTAAATAGCTGGGGAGACCCTGTAAATATTAAACTCCTGGGGATCCTGTAATTATTAAACTCATGGGCACCTTTAAATATTAAACTCCTGGGGAGATCCTGTAAATATTAAACTCCTGGGGAGTCCCTGCAAATATTAAACTCCTGGGTAACATGTAAATATTTCATTTCTGGGGTGACCCTGTAAATATTAAACTCCTGGGGACCCTGTAAATATTAAACTCCTGGGGATCCTGTAATTATTAAACTCATGGACACCCTTTAAATATTAAACTTCTGGGGAGACCCTGTAAATATTAAACTCCTGGGTACCCTTTAAATATTAACCTCCTGGGGACCCTGTAAATATTAAACACCTGGGGACCTTGTAAGTAGTAAACTCCTGAGGACGCTGTAAGTATTAAACTGCTGGGGAGACCCAGTAAATATTTAACTCCTGGGGAGACCCTGTAAATATTAAACTCCTGGGGAGATCCGGTAAATATTAAACTCCTGGGTACCCTGTAAATATTAAATTCCTGGGGAGAAACTTTAACAATTAAACTCCTGGGGACCCTGTAAATATTAAGCTCCTGGGGAGACCATGAAAATATCAAACACCTGTGGAGCACCTGTAAATATTAAACTCCTGGGGACGCTGTAATTATTAAACAGCTGGGGAGACCCTGTAAATATTAAACACCTGGGTACCCTGTAAATATTAAACTCCTGGGGACCCTGTAAATATTAAACACCTGGGGAGATCCTGTACATATGCAACTCCTGAGGCGACCCTGTAAATATTAAACTCCTGGGGTCCCTGTAAATATTAAACTCCTGGGGACGCTGTAATTATTAAACAGCTGGGGAGACCCTGTAAATATTAAACTCCTGGGGATCCTGTAATTATTAAACTCATGGGCACCTTTAAATATTAAACTCCTGGGGAGATCCTGTAAATATTAAACTTCTGGGGAGACCCTGTCAATATTAAACTCCTGGGTAACCTGTAAATATTAAATTCCTGGGGTGAGCCTGAAAATATTAAACTCCTGGGGACCTAGTAAATATTAAACTCCTGGGGATCCTGTAATTATTAAACTCATGGGCACCCTTTTAATATTAAACTTCTGCGGAGACCCTGTACATATTAAACTCCTGTGGAGACCCTGTAAATATGAATCTCCTGGGGCGACCCTGTAAATATTAAACTCCTGGGTATCCTGTAAATATTCAACTCCTGGCGACCCTGTAAATATTAAACTCCGGGGTACCCTGTAAATATTAAACTCCTGGGGACCCTGTAAATATTAAACTCGTGGGGATATCCTGTAAATATTAAACTCCTGGGGAGATCATGTAAATATTCAACTCCTGGGGAGACCCTGTAAATATTAAACTCCTGGGGAGATCCTGTAAATATGAAACTCCCGGGTTCCCTGTAAATATTAAAATCCTGGGGAGAACCTGCAACAATTAAACTCCTGGGGACCCTGTAAATATTAAGCTCCTGGGGAGACCCTGGAAATATTAAACACCTGTGGAACACCTGTAAATATTAAACACCTGGGGACGCTGTAATTATTAAACAGCTGGGGAGACCCTGTAAATATTAAACTCCTGGGGATCCTGTAATCATTAAACTCATGGGCACCTTTAAATATTAAACAGCTGCGGAGATCCTGTAAATATTAAACTCCTGGGGAACCTGTAAATATTAAACAACTGGGGATCCTGTAATTATTAAACGCCTGGGCACCCTGTAAATATTAAACTCCTGGGGAGGTCCTGTAAATATTAAACTCCTGGGGAGACCCTGTAAATATTAAACTCCTGGGGACCCGGTAAATATTAAACTTCTGGCAACCCTGTAAATATTAAACACCTGGGGAGACCCTGTAAATATTAAACACCTGGGTACCCTGTAAATATTAAATTCCTGGGGTGAGCCTGTAAATATGAAACTCCTGGGGACCTTGTAAATATTAAACTCCTGGGGAGATCCTGGATATATCAAACACCTGTGGAGCACCTGTAAATATTAAACTCCTGGGGACGCTGTAATTATTAAACAGCTGGGGAGACGCTGTAAATATTAAACTCCTGCGGACCCTGTAAATATTAAACTCCTGGGAAGGCAGTAATTATTAAACTCCTGGGGAGACCCTGTAAATATAAAACTCCTGAGGAGATGCTGTAAATATTAAACACCTGGGGACCCTGTAATTATTAAAAGTCTGGGGACCCTGTAAATATTAAACTCCTTGGGAGATCCTGTAAATATTAAATTCCTGGGGACCCTGTAAATATTCTTCTTCTGGGGACCCTGTAAATATTAAACTCCTGGGGAGATCCTATAAATATTAAACTCCTATGGCGATCCTGTAAAGATTAAACTCCTGGGAACCCTGTACATATTCAACTCCTATTGTGACCCTGTACTTATTAAACTCCTGGGTACCCGGTAAATATTAAAACCCTGGGAGATCGTGTAAATATGAAACTTCTGGGGACCCTGTAAATATTACACTCCTGGGGAAACCCTGTAAAAATTAACCACCTGGCGCGACCCAGTAAATATTAATCTCCTGGCGAGACCCTGTAAAGATTCAACTCCTGGGGAGTCCCCGTAAATATTAAACACTTGGGGACGCTGTAAGTAGTAAACTCCTGGGGACGCTGTAATTATTAAACAGCTGGGGAGACCCAGTAAATATTTAACTCCTGGGGAGACCCTGTAAATATTAAACTCCTGGGGAGATCCTGTAAATATTAAACTCCTGTGTACCCTGTAAATATTAAATTCCTGGGGTGAACCTGTACCAATTAAACTCCTGGGGACCCTGTAAATATTAAATTCCTGGGGTGAACCTGTACCAATTAAACTCCTGGGGACCCTGTAAATATTAAGCTCCTGGGGAGACCCTGGAAATATTAAACACCTGTGGAGCACCTGTAAATATTAAACTCCTGGGGACGCTGTAATTATTAAACAGCTGGGGAGACCCTGTAAATATTAAACTCCTGGGGATCCTGTAATTATAAAACTCATGGGCACCTTTAAATATTAAACTCCTGGGGAGATCCTGTAAATATTAAACTCCTGGGGAGTCCCTGCAAATATTAAACTCCTGGGTAACATGTAAATATTAAATTTCTGGGGTGAGCCTGTAAATATTAAACTCCTGGGGACCCTGTAAATATTAAACTCCTGGGGATCCTGTAATTATTAAACTCATGGACACACTTTAAATATTAAACATCTGGGGAGACTCTGCACATATTAAACTCCTGTGGAGACCCTGTAAATATGAATCTCCTGGGGCGACCCTGTAAATATTAAACTCCTGGGTATCCTGTAAATATTCAACTCCTGGCGACCCTGTAAATATTAAACTCCGGGGTACCCTGTAAATATTAAACTCCTGGGGACCCTGTAAATATTAAACTCGTGGGGATATCCTGTAAATATTAAACTCCTGGGGAGATCATGTAAACATTCAACTCCTGGGGAGACCCTGTAAATATTAAACTCCTGGGGAGATCCTGTAAATATGAAACTCCCGGGTTCCCTGTAAATATTAAAATCCTGGGGAGAACCTGCAACAATTAAACTCCTGGGGACCCTGTAAATATTAAGCTCCTGGGGAGACCCTGGAAATATTAAACACCTGTGGAACACCTGTAAATATTAAACACCTGGGGACGCTGTAATTATTAAACAGCTGGGGAGACCCTGTAAATATTAAACTCCTGGGGATCCTGTAATCATTAAACTCATGGGCACCTTTAAATATTAAACAGCTGCGGAGATCCTGTAAATATTAAACTCCTGGGGAACCTGTAAATATTAAACAACTGGGGATCCTGTAATTATTAAACGCCTGGGCACCCTGTAAATATTAAACTCCTGGGGAGGTCCTGTAAATATTAAACTCCTGGGGAGACCCTGTAAATATTAAACTCCTGGGGACCCGGTAAATATTAAACTTCTGGCAACCCTGTAAATATTAAACACCTGGGGAGACCCTGTAAATATTAAACACCTGGGTACCCTGTAAATATTAAATTCCTGGGGTGAGCCTGTAAATATGAAACTCCTGGGGACCTTGTAAATATTAAACTCCTGGGGAGATCCTGGATATATCAAACACCTGTGGAGCACCTGTAAATATTAAACTCCTGGGGACGCTGTAATTATTAAACAGCTGGGGAGACGCTGTAAATATTAAACTCCTGCGGACCCTGTAAATATTAAACTCCTGGGAAGGCAGTAATTATTAAACTCCTGGGGAGACCCTGTAAATATAAAACTCCTGAGGAGATGCTGTAAATATTAAACACCTGGGGACCCTGTAATTATTAAAAGTCTGGGGACCCTGTAAATATTAAACTCCTTGGGAGATCCTGTAAATATTAAATTCCTGGGGACCCTGTAAATATTCTTCTTCTGGGGACCCTGTAAATATTAAACTCCTGGGGAGATCCTGTAAATATTAAACTCCTATGGCGATCCTGTAAAGATTAAACTCCTGGGAACCCTGTACATATTCAACTCCTATTGTGACCCTGTACTTATTAAACTCCTGGGTACCCGGTAAATATTAAAACCCTGGGAATCGTGTAAATATGAAACTTCTGGGGACCCTGTAAATATTACACTCCTGGGGAAACCCTGTAAAAATTAACCACCTGGCGCGACCCAGTAAATATTAATCTCCTGGCGAGACCCTGTAAAGATTCAACTCCTGGGGAGTCCCCGTAAATATTAAACACTTGGGGACCCTGTAAGTAGTAAACTCCTGGGGACGCTGTAATTATTAAACAGCTGGGGAGACCCAGTAAATATTTAACTCCTGGGGAGACCCTGTAAATATTAAACTCCTGGGGAGATCCTGTAAATATTAAACTCCTGTGTACCCTGTAAATATTAAATTCCTGGGGTGAACCTGTAACAATTAAACTCCTGGGGACCCTGTAAATATTAAATTCCTGGGGTGAACCTGTACCAATTAAACTCCTGGGGACCCTGTAAATATTAAGCTCCTGGGGAGACCCTGGAAATATTAAACACCTGTGGAGCACCTGTAAATATTAAACTCCTGGGGACGCTGTAATTATTAAACAGCTGGGGAGACCCTGTAAATATTAAACTCCTGGGGATCCTGTAATTATAAAACTCATGGGCACCTTTAAATATTAAACTCCTGGGGAGATCCTGTAAATATTAAACTCCTGGGGAGTCCCTGCAAATATTAAACTCCTGGGTAACATGTAAATATTAAATTTCTGGGGTGAGCCTGTAAATATTAAACTCCTGGGGACCCTGTAAATATTAAACTCCTGGGGATCCTGTAATTATTAAACTCATGGACACACTTTAAATATTAAACATCTGGGGAGACTCTGTAAATATTAAACTCCTGGGTACCCTGTAAATATTAAACTCCTGGGGACCCTGTAAGTATTAAAAACCTGGGGACCCTGAAAGTAGTAAACTCCAGGGGACGCTGTCATTATTAAACAGCTGGGGAGACCCAGTAAATATTTAACTCCTGCAGAGACCCTGTAAATATTAAACTCCTGGGGAGATCCTGTAAATATTAAACTCCTGGGTACCCTGTAAATATTAAATTCTTGGGGTGAACCTGTACCAATTAAACTCCTGGGGACCCTGTAAATATTAAGCTCCTGGGAAGACCCTGGAAATATTAAACACCTGTGGAGCACCTGTAAATATTAAACTCCTGGGGACGCTGTAATTATTAAACAGCTGGGGAGACCCTGTAAATATTAAACTCCTGGGGATCCTGTAATTATTAAACTCATGGGCACCTTTAAATATTAAACTCCTGGGGAGATCCTGTAAATATTAAACTCCTGGGGAGTCCCTGCAAATATTAAACTCCTGGGTAACATGTAAATATTAAATTTCTGGGGTGAGCCATTACAAATGCAACTCCTGAGGCGACCCTGTAAATATTAAACTCCTGGGGAGACCCTGTAAGTATTAAACTCCTGGGGACCCTGTAAGTAGTAAACAGCTGGGGAGACCCAGTAAATATTTAACTCCTGGGGAGACCCTGTAAATATTAAACTCCTGGGGAGATCCTGTAAATATTAAACTCCTGGGTACCCTGTAAATATTAAATTCCTGGGGAGAAACTTTAACAATTAAACTCCTGGGGACCCTGTAAATATTAAGCTCCTGGGGAGACCATGAAAATATCAAACACCTGTGGAGCACCTGTAAATATTAAACTCCTGGGGATGCTGTAATTATTAAACAGTGGGGAGACCCTGTAAATATTAAACTCCTGGGGATCCTGTAATTATTAAACTCATGGGCACCTTTAAATATTAAACTCCTGGGGAGACCCTGTAAATATTAAACTCCTGGGTACCCTGTAAATATTAAACTCATGGACACCCTTTAAATATTAAACTTCTGGGGAGACCCTGTAAATATTAAACCCCTGGGTACCCTGTAAATATTAAACTCCTGGGGATCCTGTAATTATTAAACTCATGGGCACCTTTAAATATTAAACTCCTGGGGAGACCCTGTAAATATTAAACTCCTGGGTACCCTGTAAATATTAAACTCATGGACACCCTTTAAATATTAAACTTCTGGGGAGACCCTGTAAATATTAAACCCCTGGGTACCCTGTAAATATTAAACTCCTGGGGACCCTGTAAATATTAAACACCTGGGGATCCTGTAATTATTAAACTCATGGACACCCTTTAAATATTAAACTTCTGGGGAGACCCTGTAAATATTAAACTCCTGGGTACCCTGTAAATATTAAACTCCTGGGGACCCTGTAAATATTAAACACCTGGGGAGATCCTGTACATATGCAACTCCTGAGGCGACCCTGTAAATATTAAACTCCTGGGGACCCTGTAAATATTAAACTCCTGGGGACCCTGTAAATATTAAACTCCTGGGGAGATCCTGTAAATATTAAACTCCTGGGGACCCTGTAAATATTAAACTCCTGGGGATCCTGTAATTATTAAACTCATGGGCACCTTTAAATATTAAACTCCTGGGAAATCCTGTAAATATTAAACTCCTGGGGAGTCCCTGCAAATATTAAACTCCTGGGTAACATGTAAATATTAAATTTCTGGGGTGAGCCTGTAAATATTAAACTCCTGGGGACCCTGTAAATATTAAACTCCTGGGGATCCTGCAATTATTAAACTCATGGACACCCTTTAAATATTAAACTCCTGGGGACCCTGTAAATAATAAACAGCTGCGGAGATCCTTTAAATATTAAACTCCTGAGGAGATCCTGTAAATATTAAACTCCTGGGGCGATCCTGTAAATATTAAACTCCTGGGTACCCTGTAAATATTAAATTCCTGGGGTGAACCTGTAACAATTAAACTCCTGGCGTCCCTGTAAATATTAAGCTCCTGGGGAGACCCTGGAAATATTAAACACCTGTGGAGCACCTGTAAATATTAAACTCCTGGGGACGCTGTAATTATTAAACAGCTGGGGAGACCCTGTAAATATTAAACTCCTGGGGATCCTGTAATTATTAAACTCATGGGCACCTTTAAATATTAAACTCCTGAGGCCACCCTGTAAATATTAAACTCCTGGGGACCCTGTAAATATTAAACTCCTGGGGACCGTGTAAATATTAAACTCCTGGGGACCCCGTAAATAATAAACAGCTGCGGAGATCCTGTAAATATTAAACTCCTGCGGAACCTGTAAATATTAAACTCCTGGGGATCCTGTAATTATTAAACGCCTGGGCACCCTGTAAATATTAAACTCATGGGGAGACCCTGTAAATATTAAACCTCTGTGGTCGATGTAATTATTAAACAGCTGGGGAGACCCTGTAAATATTAAACTCCTGGGGCGATCCTCTAAATATTAAACTCCTGGGGACCCTGTGAATATTAAACTTCTGGGGACCCTGGAAATATTAAACTCCTGGGGAGACCCTGTAAAAATTAACCACCTGGCGCGACCTAGTAAATATTAATCTCCTGGGGAGACCCTGTAAAGATTCAACTCCTGGGGAGTCCCCATAAATATTAAACACCTGGGGACCCTGTAAGTAGAAAACTCCTGGGGACGCTGTAATTATTAAACAGCTGGGGAGACCCTGTAAATATAAAACTCCTGAGGAGATCCTGTAAATATTAAACACCTGGGGAGATGCTGTAAATATTAAACACCTGGGGACCCTGTAATTATTAAAAGTCTGGGGACCCTGTAAATATTAAACTCCTTGGGAGATCCTGTAAATATTAAACTCCTGGGGCGATCCTGTAAATATTAAATTCCTGGGGACCCTGTAAATATTCTTCTTCTGGGGACCGTGTAAATATTAAACTCCTGGGGAGATCCTGTAAATATTAAACTCCTATGGCGATCCTGTAAATATTAAACTCCTGGGAACCCTGTATATATTCAACTCCTAGGGCGACCCTGTACTTATTAAACTCCTGGGTACCCGGTAAATATTAAAATCCTGGGAGACCGTGTAAATATGAAACTTCTGGGGACCCTGGAAATATTAAACTCCTGGGGAGACCCTGTAAAAATTAACCACCTGGTGCGACCTAGTAAATATTAATCTCCTGGGGAGACCCTGTAAAGATTCAACTCCTGGGGAGTCCCCGTAAATATTAAACACCTGGGGACCCTGTAAGTAGAAAACTCCTGGGGACGCTGTAATTATTAAACAGCTGGGGAGACCCTGTAAATATAAAACTCCTGAGGAGATCCTGTAAATATTAAACACCTGGGGAGATGCTGTAAATATTAAACACCTGGGGACCCTGTAATTATTAAAAGTCTGGGGACCCTGTAAATATTAAACTCCTTGGGAGATCCTGTAAATATTAAACTCCTGGGGCGATCCTGTAAATATTAAATTCCTGGGGACCCTGTAAATATTCTTCTTCTGGGGACCGTGTAAATATTAAACTCCTGGGGAGATCCTGTAAATATTAAACTCCTATGGCGATCCTGTAAATATTAAACTCCTGGGAACCCTGTACATATTCAACTCCTAGGGCGACCCTGTACTTATTAAACTCCTGGGTACCCGGTAAATATTAAAATCCTGGGAGACCGTGTAAATATGAAACTTCTGGGGACCCTGGAAATATTAAACTCCTGGGGAGACCCTGTAAAAATTAACCACCTGGTGCGACCTAGTAAATATTAATCTCCTGGGGAGACCCTGTAAAGATTCAACTCCTGGGGAGTCCCCGTAAATATTAAACACCTGGGGACCCTGTAAGTAGAAAACTCCTGGGGACGCTGTAATTATTAAACAGCTGGGGAGACCCAGTAAATATTTAACTCCTGGGGAGACCCTGTAAATATTAAACTCCTGGGGAGATCCTGTAAATATTAAACTACTGGGTACCCTGTAAATATTAAATTCCTGGGGTGAACCTGTGCCAATTAAACTCCTGAGGACCCTGTAAATATTAAGCTCCTGGGGAGACCCTGGAAATATTAAACACCTGTGGAGCACCTGTAAATATTAAACTCCTGGGGACGCTGTCATTATTAAACAGCTGGGGAGACCCTGTAAATATTAAACTCCTGGGGATCCTGTAAATATTAAACTCCTGGGGAGTCCCTGCAAATATTAAACTGCTGGGTAACATGTAAATATTAAATTTCTGGGGTGACCCTGTAAATATTAAACTCCTGGGGACCCTGTAAATAATAAACAGCTGCGGAGATTCTTTAAATATTAAACTCCTGAGGAGATCCTGTAAATATTAAACTCCTGGGGAGATCCTGTAAATATTAAACTCGTGGGGAGTCCCTGCAAATATTAAACTCCTGGGTAACATGTAAATATTAAATTTCTGGGGTGACCCTGTAAATATTAAACTCCTGGGGACCCTGTAAATAATAAACAGCTGCGGAGATTCTTTAAATATTAAACTCCTGAGGAGATCCTGTAAATATTAAACTTCTGGGGAGATCCTGTAAATATTAAACTCCTGGGTACCCTGTAAATATTAAATTCCTGGGGTGAACCTGTAACAATTAAACTCCTGGCGTCCTTGTAAATATTAAGCTCCTGGGGAGACCCTGGAAATATTAAACACCTGTGGAGCACCTGTAAATATTAAACTCCTGGGGACGCTGTAATTATTAAACAGCTGGGGAGACCCTGTAAATATTAAACTCCTGGGGATCCTGTAATTATTAAACTCATGGGCACCTTTAAATATTAAACTCCTGGGGACCCTGGAAATATTAAACTCCTGGTGATCCTGTAATTATTAAACTCATGGGCACCTTTAAATATTAAACTCCTGGGGACCCTGTAAATATTAAACTCCTGGGGACCCTGTAAATATTAAACTCCTGGGAACGCTGTAATTATTAAACTCCTGGGGACCCTGTAAATAATAAACAGCTGCGGAGATCCTGTAAATATTAAACTCCTGCGGAACCTGTAAATGTTAAACTCCTGGGGATCCTGTAATTATTAAACGCCTGGGCACCCTGTAAATATTAAACTCATGGGGAGACCCTGTAAATATTAAACCTCTGTGGTCGATGTAATTATTAAACAGCTGGGGAGACCCTGTAAATATTAAACTCCTGGGGCGATCCTCTAAATATTAAACTCCTGGGGACCCTGTGAATATTAAACTTCTGGGGACCCTGTAATTATTAAACAGCTGGGGAGGCCCTGTAGATAAACAACTCCTGGGTAACATGTAAATATTAAACTCCTGTGGAACTTGTGAATATTAAACTCCTGGGGAGACACTGTAAAAATTAAACTCCTGGGGAGACCCTGTAAAAATTAACCACCTGGGGCGACCTAATAAATATTAATCTCCTGGGGAGACCCTGTAAAGATTCAACTCCTGGGGAGTCCCCGTTAATATTAAACACTTGGGGACCCTGTAAGTAGTAAACTCCTGGGGACGCTGTAATTATTAAACAGCTGGGGAGACCCAGTAAATATTTAACTCCTGGGGAGACCCTGTAAATATTAAACTCCTGGGGAGATCCTGTAAATATTAAACTCCTGGGTACCCTGTAAATATTAAATTCCTGGAGTGAACCTGTACCAATTAAACTCCTGGGGACCCTGTAAATATTAAGCTCCTGGGGAGACCCTGGAAATATTAAACACCTGTGGAGCACCTGTAAATATTAAACTCCTGGGGACGCTGTAATTATTAAACAGCTGGGGAGACCCTGTAAATATTAAACTCCTGGGGATCCTGTAATTATTAAACTCATGGGCACCTTTAAATATTAAACTCCTGGGGAGATCCTGTAAATATTAAACTCCTGGGGAGTCCCTGCAAATATTAAACTCCTGGGTAACATGTAAATATTAAATTTCTGGGGTGAGCCTGTAAATATTAAACTCCTGGGTAACATGTAAATATTAAATTTCTGGGGTGAGCCTGTAAATATTAAACTCCTGGGGACCCTGTAAATATTAAACTCCTGGGGATCCTATAATTATTAAACTCATGGACACACTTTAAATATTAAACATCTGGGGAGACTCTGTAAATATTAAACTCCTTGGTACCCTGTAAATATTAAACTCCTGGGGACCCTGTAAATATTAAAAACCTGGGGACCCTGTAAGTAGTAAACTCCTGGGGACGCTGTCATTTTTAAACAGCTGGGGAGACCCAGTAAATATTTAACTCCTGCAGAGACCATGTAAATATTAAACTCCTGGGGAGATCCTGTAAATATTAAACTCCTGGCGACGCTGTAATTATTAAATAGCTGGGGAGACCCTGTAAATATTAAACTCCTGGGGATCCTGTAATTATTAAACTCATGGGCACCTTTAAATATTAAACTCCTGGGGAGATCCTGTAAATATTAAACTCCTGGGGAGTCCCTGCAAATATTAAACTCCTGGGTAACATGTAAATATTTCATTTCTGGGGTGACCCTGTAAATATTAAACTCCTGGGGACCCTGTAAATATTAAACTCCTGGGGATCCTGTAATTATTAAACTCATGGACACCCTTTAAATATTAAACTTCTGGGGAGACCCTGTAAATATTAAACTCCTGGGTACCCTTTAAATATTAAACTCCTGGGGACCCTGTAAATATTAAACACCTGGGGACCTTGTAAGTAGTAAACTCCTGAGGACGCTGTAAGTATTAAACTGCTGGGGAGACCCAGTAAATATTTAACTCCTGGGGAGACCCTGTAAATATTAAACTCCTGGGGAGATCCTGTAAATATTAAACTCCTGGGTACCCTGTAAATATTAAATTCCTGGGGAGAAACTTTAACAATTAAACTCCTGGGGACCCTGTAAATATTAAGCTCCTGGGGAGACCATGAAAATATCAAACACCTGTGGAGCACCTGTAAATATTAAACTCCTGGGGACGCTGTAATTATTAAACAGCTGGGGAGACCCTGTAAATATTAAACACCTGGGTACCCTGTAAATATTAAACTCCTGGGGACCCTGTAAATATTAAACACCTGGGGAGATCCTGTACATATGCAACTCCTGAGGCGACCCTGTAAATATTAAACTCCTGGGGACCCTGTAAATATTAAACTCCTGGGGACGCTGTAATTATTAAACAGCTGGGGAGACCCTGTAAATATTAAACTCCTGGGGATCCTGTAATTATTAAACTCATGGGCACCTTTAAATATTAAACTCCTGGGGAGATCCTGTAAATATTAAACTTCTGGGGAGACCCTGTCAATATTAAACTCCTGGGTAACCTGTAAATATTAAATTCCTGGGGTGAGCCTGAAAATATTAAACTCCTGGGGACCTAGTAAATATTAAACTCCTGGGGATCCTGTAATTATTAAACTCATGGGCACCCTTTAAATATTAAACTTCTGCGGAGACCCTGTACATATTAAACTCCTGTGGAGACCCTGTAAATATGAATCTCCTGGGGCGACCCTGTAAATATTAAACTCCTGGGTATCCTGTAAATATTCAACTCCTGGCGACCCTGTAAATATTAAACTCCGGGGTACCCTGTAAATATTAAACTCCTGGGGACCCTGTAAATATTAAACTCGTGGGGATATCCTGTAAATATTAAACTCCTGGGGAGATCATGTAAATATTCAACTCCTGGGGAGACCCTGTAAATATTAAACTCCTGGGGAGATCCTGTAAATATGAAACTCCCGGGTACCCTGTAAATATTAAACTCCTGGGGATCCTGTAATCATTAAACTCATGGGCACCTTTAAATATTAAACAGCTGCGGAGATCCTGTAAATATTAAACTCCTGGGGAACCTGTAAATATTAAACAACTGGGGATCCTGTAATTATTAAACGCCTGGGCACCCTGTAAATATTAAACTCCTGGGGAGGTCCTGTAAATATTAAACTCCTGGGGAGACCCTTTAAATATTAAACTCCTGGGGACCCGGTAAATATTAAACTTCTGGCAACCCTGTAAATATTAAACACCTGGGGAGACCCTGTAAATATTAAACACCTGGGTACCCTGTAAATATTAAATTCCTGGGGTGAGCCTGTAAATATGAAACTCCTGGGGACCTTGTAAATATTAAACTCCTGGGGAGATCCTGGATATATCAAACACCTGTGGAGCACCTGTAAATATTAAACTCCTGGGGACGCTGTAATTATTAAACAGCTGGGGAGACGCTGTAAATATTAAACACCTGCGGACCCTGTAAATATTAAACTCCTGGGAAGGCAGTAATTATTAAACTCCTGGGGAGACCCTGTAAATATAAAACTCCTGAGGAGATGCTGTAAATATTAAACACCTGGGGACCCTGTAATTATTAAAAGTCTGGGGACCCTGTAAATATTAAACTCCTTGGGAGATCCTGTAAATATTAAATTCCTGGGGACCCTGTAAATATTCTTCTTCTGGGGACCCTGCAAATATTAAACTCCTGGGGAGATCCTGTAAATATTAAACTCCTATGGCGATCCTGTAAAGATTAAACTCCTGGGAACCCTGTACATATTCAACTCCTATTGTGACCCTGTACTTATTAAACTCCTGGGTACCCGGTAAATATTAAAACCCTGGGAGATCGTGTAAATATGAAACTTCTGGGGACCCTGTAAATATTACACTCCTGGGGAAACCCTGTAAAAATTAACCACCTGGCGCGACCCAGTAAATATTAATCTCCTGGCGAGACCCTGTAAAGATTCAACTCCTGGGGAGTCCCCGTAAATATTAAACACTTGGGGACCCTGTAAGTAGTAAACTCCTGGGGACGCTGTAATTATTAAACAGCTGGGGAGACCCAGTAAATATTTAACTCCTGGGGAGACCCTGTAAATATTAAACTCCTGGGGAGATCCTGTAAATATTAAACTCCTGTGTACCCTGTAAATATTAAATTCCTGGGGTGAACCTGTACCAATTAAACTCCTGGGGACCCTGTAAATATTAAGCTCCTGGGGAGACCCTGGAAATATTAAACACCTGTGGAGCACCTGTAAATATTAAACTCCTGGGGACGCTGTAATTATTAAACAGCTGGGGAGACCCTGTAAATATTAAACTCCTGGGGATCCTGTAATTATAAAACTCATGGGCACCTTTAAATATTAAACTCCTGGGGAGATCCTGTAAATATTAAACTCCTGGGGAGTCCCTGCAAATATTAAACTCCTGGGTAACATGTAAATATTAAATTTCTGGGGTGAGCCTGTAAATATTAAACTCCTGGGGACCCTGTAAATATTAAACTCCTGGGGATCCTATAATTATTAAACTCATGGACACACTTTAAATATTAAACATCTGGGGAGACTCTGTAAATATTAAACTCCTTGGTACCCTGTAAATATTAAACTCCTGTGGACCCTGTAAATATTAAAAAACTGGGGACCCTGTAAGTAGTAAACTCCTGGGGACGCTGTCATTTTTAAACAGCTGGGGAGACCCAGTAAATATTTAACTCCTGCAGAGACCCTGTAAATATTAAACTCCTGGGGAGATCCTGTAAATATTAAACTCCTGGGTACCCTGTAAATATTAAATTCTTGGGGTGAACCTGTACCAATTAAACTCCTGGGGACCCTGTAAATATTAAGCTTCTGGGAGGACCCTGGAAATATTAAACATCTGTGGAGCACCTGTAAATATTAAACTCCTGGGGACGCTGTAATTATTAAATAGCTGGGGAGACCCTGTAAATATTAAACTCCTGGGGATCCTGTAATTATTAAACTCATGGGCACCTTTAAATATTAAACTCCTGGGGAGATCCTGTAAATATTAAACTCCTGGGGAGTCCCTGCAAATATTAAACTCCTGGGTAACATGTAAATATTTCATTTCTGTGGTGACCCTGTAAATATTAAACTTCTGGGGACCCTGTAAATATTAAGCTCCTGGGGAGACCATGAAAATATCAAACACCTGTGGAGCACCTGTAAATATTAAACTCCTGGGGATGCTGTAATTATTCAACAGTGGGGAGACCCTGTAAATATTAAACTCCTGGGGATCCTGTAATTATTAAACTCATGGGCACCTTTAAATATTAAACTCCTGGGGAGACCCTGTAAATATTAAACTCCTGGGTACCCTGTAAATATTAAACTCATGGACACCCTTTAAATATTAAACTTCTGGGGAGACCCTGTAAATATTAAACCCCTGGGTACCCTGTAAATATTAAACTCCTGGGGACCCTGTAAATATTAAACACCTGGGGATCCTGTAATTATTAAACTCATGGACACCCTTTAAATATTAAACTTCTGGGGAGACCCTGTAAATATTAAACTCCTGGGTACCCTGTAAATATTAAACTCCTGGGGACCCTGTAAATATTAAACACCTGGGGAGATCCTGTACATATGCAACTCCTGAGGCGACCCTGTAAATATTAAACTCCTGGGGACCCTGTAAATATTAAACTCCTGGGGACCCTGTAAATATTAAACTCCTGGGGAGATCCTGTAAATATTAAACTCCTGGGGACCCTGTAAATATTAAACTCCTGGGGATCCTGTAATTATTAAACTCATGGGCACCTTTAAATATTAAACTCCTGGGAAATCCTGTAAATATTAAACTCCTGGGGAGTCCCTGCAAATATTAAACTCCTGGGTAACATGTAAATATTAAATTTCTGGGGTGAGCCTGTAAATATTAAACTCCTGGGGACCCTGTAAATATTAAACTCCTGGGGATCCTGCAATTATTAAACTCATGGACACCCTTTAAATATTAAACTCCTGGGGACCTTGTAAATAATAAACAGCTGCGGAGATCCTTTAAATATTAAACTCCTGAGGAGATCCTGTAAATATTAAACTCCTGGGGCGATCCTGTAAATATTAAACTCCTGGGTACCCTGTAAATATTAAATTCCTGGGGTGAACCTGTAACAATTAAACTCCTGGCGTCCCTGTAAATATTAAGCTCCTGGGGAGACCCTGGAAATATTAAACACCTGTGGAGCACCTGTAAATATTAAACTCCTGGGGACGCTGTAATTATTAAACAGCTGGGGAGACCCTGTAAATATTAAACTCCTGGGGATCCTGTAATTATTAAACTCATGGGCACCTTTAAATATTAAACTCCTGAGGCCACCCTGTAAATATTAAACTCCTGGGGACCCTGTAAATATTAAACTCCTGGGGACCGTGTAAATATTAAACTCCTGGGGACCCCGTAAATAATAAACAGCTGCGGAGATCCTGTAAATATTAAACTCCTGCGGAACTTGTAAATATTAAACTCCTGGGGATCCTGTAATTATTAAAAGCCTGGGCACCCTGTAAATATTAAACTCATGGGGAGACCCTGTAAATATTAAACCTCTGTGGTCAATGTAATTATTAAACAGCTGGGGAGACCCTGTAAATATTAAACTCCTGGGGCGATCCTCTAAATATTAAACTCCTGGGGACCCTGTGAATATTAAACTTCTGGGGACCCTGTAATTATTAAACAGCTGGGGAGGCCCTGTAGATAAACAACTCCTGGGTAACATGTAAATATTAAACTCCTGTGGAACTTGTGAATATTAAACTCCTGGGGAGACACTGTAAAATTAAACTCCTGGGGAGACCCTGTAAAAATTAACCACCTGGGGCGACCTAGTAAATATTAATCTCCTGGGGAGACCCTGTAAAGATTCAACTCCTGGGAAGTCCCCGTAAATATTAAACACTTGGGGACCCTGTAAGTAGTAAACTCCTGGGGACGCTGTAATTATTAAACAGCTGGGGAGACCCAGTAAATATTTAACTCCTGGGGAGACCCTGTAAATATTAAACTCCTGGGGAGATCCTGTAAATATTAAACTCCTGTGTACCCTGTAAATATTAAATTCCTGGGGTGAACCTGTAACAATTAAACTCCTGGGGACCCTGTAAATATTAAGCTCCTGGGGAGACCCTGGAAATATTAAACACCTGTGGAGCACCTGTAAATATTAAACTCCTGGGGACGCTGTAATTATTAAACAGCTGGGGAGACCCTGTAAATATTAAACTCCTGGGGATCCTGTAATTATAAAACTCATGGGCACCTTTAAATATTAAACTCCTGGGGAGATCCTGTAAATATTTAACTCCTGGGGAGTCCCTGCAAATATTAAACTCCTGGGTAACATGTAAATATTAAATTTCTGGGGTGAGCCTGTAAATATTAAACTCCTGGGGACCCTGTAAATATTAAACTCCTGGGGATCCTGTAATTATTAAACTCATGGACACACTTTAAATATTAAACATCTGGGGAGACTCTGTAAATATTAAACTCCTGGGTACCCTGTAAATATTAAACTCCTGGGGACCCTGTAAGTATTAAAAACCTGGGGACCCTGAAAGTAGTAAACTCCTGGGGACGCTGTCATTATTAAACAGCTGGGGAGACCCAGTAAATATTTAACTCCTGCAGAGACCCTGTAAATATTAAACTCCTGGGTAACCTGTAAATATTGAATTCTTGGGGTGAACCTGTACCAATTAAACTCCTGGGGACCCTGTAAATATTAAGCTCCTGGGAAGACCCTGGAAATATTAAACACCTGTGGAGCACCTGTAAATATTAAACTCCTGGGGAGGCTGTAATTATTAAACAGCTGGGGAGACCCAGTAAATATTTAACTCCTGGGGAGACCCTGTAAATATTAAACTCCTGGGGAGATCCTGTAAATATTAAACTCCTGGGTAACCTGTAAATATTAAATTCTTGGGGTGAACCTGTACCAATTAAACTCCTGGGGACCCTGTAAATATTAAGCTCCTGGGAAGACCCTGGAAATATTAAACACCTGTGGAGCACCTGTAAATATTAAACTCCTGGGGAGGCTGTAATTATTAAACAGCTGGGGAGACCCTGTAAATATTAAACTCCTGGGGATCCTGTAATTATTAAACTCATGGGCACCTTTAAATATTAAACTCCTGGGGAGATCCTGTAAATATTAAACTCCTGGGGAGTCCCTGCAAATATTAAACTCCTGGGTAACATGTAAATATTAAATTTCTGGGGTGAGCCTTTACATATGCAACTCCTGAGGCGACCCTGTAAATATTAAACTCCTGGGGAGACCCTGTAAGTATTAAATTCCTGGGGACCCTGTAAGTAGTAAACAGCTGGGGAGACCCAGTAAATATTTAACTCCTGGGGAGACCCTGTAAATATTAAACTCCTGGGGAGATCCTGTAAATATTAAACTCCTGGGTACCCTGTAAATATTAAATTCCTGGGGAGAAACTTTAACAATTAAACTCCTGGGGACCCTGTAAATATTAAGCTCCTGGGGAGACCATGAAAATATCAAACACCTGTGGAGCACCTGTAAATATTAAACTCCTGGGGACGCTGTAATTATTAAACAGTGGGGAGACCCTGTAAATATTAAACTCCTGGGGATCCTGTAATTATTAAACTCATGGGCACCTTTAAATATTAAACTCCTGGGGAGACCCTGTAAATATTAAACTCCTGGGTACCCTGTAAATATTAAACTCATGGACACCCTTTAAATATTAATCTTCTGGGGAGACCCTGTAAATATTAAACCCCTGGGTACCCTGTAAATATTAAACTCCTGGGGACCCTGTAAATATTAAACACCTGGGGATCCTGTAATTATTAAACTCATGGACACCCTTTAAATATTAAACTTCTGGGGAGACCCTGTAAATATTAAACTCCTGGGTACCCTGTAAATATTAAACTCCTAGGGACCCTGTAAATATTAAACACCTGGGGAGATCCTGTACATATGCAACTCTTGAGGCGACCCTGTAAATATTAAACTCCTGGGGACCCTGTAAATATTAAACTCCTGGGGACCCTGTAAATATTAAACTCCTGGGGAGATCCTGTAAATATTAAACTCCTGGGGACCCTGTAAATATTAAACTCCTGGGGAGATCCTGTAAATATTAAACTTCTGGGGACACTGTAAATATTAAAATCCTGGAGACCCTGTAAATATTAAACTCCTGGGGATCCTGTAATTATTAAACTCCTGGGGAGACCCTGTAAATATTAAACTCCTGGGGATGCTGTAATTATTAAACTCCTGGGGACCCTGTAAATATTAAACTCCTGGGGAGAACCTGGAAATATTAAACACCTGTGGAGCACCTGTAAATATTAAACTCCTGGGGACACTGTAATTATTAAACTACTGGAGACCCTGTAAATATTAAACTCCTGTGGACACTGTAAATATTTAACTCCTGTGGACACAGTAATTATTAAACTTCTGTGGAGACGCTGTAAATATAAAACTCCTGAGGAGATCCTGTAAATATTAAACATCTGGGGAAATCCTGTAAAAATTAAATTCCTGGGGAATCTGTAAATATTAAACTCCTGGGGAGATCCTGTAAATATTAAACTCCTGGGGCGATCCTCTAAATATTAAACTCCTGGGGACCCTGTAATTATTAAACAGCTGGGGAGGCCCTGGAAATATTAATCTCCTGGGGAGATCCTGTCAAGATTCAACTCCTGGGGAGTCCCCGTAAATATTAAACTCCTGGGGACCCTGTAAGTAGTAAACTCCTGGGGACGCTGTAATTATTAAACAGCTGGGGAGACCCAGTAATATTTAACTCCTGGGGAGACCCTGTAAATATTAAACTCCTGGGGAGATCCTGTAAATATTAAACTGCTGGGTACCCTGTAAATATTAAATTCCTGGGGTGAACCTGTACCAATTAAACTCCTGGGGACCCTGTAAATATTAAGCTCCTGGGGAGACCCTGGAAATATTAAACACCTGTGGAGCACCTGTAAATATTAAACTCCTGGGGACGCTGTAATTATTAAACAGCTGGGTAGACCCTGTAAATATTAAACTCCTGGGGATCCTGTAATTATTAAACTCATGGGCACCTTTAAATATTAAACTCCTGGGGAGATCCTCTAAATATTAAACTCCTGAGTACCCTGTAAATATTAAACTTCTGGGGACCCTGTAAATATTAAACACCTGGGGACCCTGTAAGTAGTAAACTCCTGGGTCGCTGTAATTATTAAACAGCTTTGGAGATCCAGTAAATATTTAACTCCTGGGGAGACCCTGTAAATATTAAACTCCTGGGGAGATCCTGTAAATATTAAACTCCTGGGTAACCTGTAAATATTAAATTCCTGGGGTGAGCCTGTAAATATTAAACTGCTGGGGATCTTGTAAATATTAAACTCCTGGGGAGTCCCTGTAAATATTAAACTCCTGGGTAACCTGTAAATATTAAATTCCTGGGGTGAGCCTGAAAATATTAAACTCCTGGGGACCTAGTAAATATTAAACTCCTGGGGATCCTGTAATTATTAAACTCATGGGCACCCTTTAAATATTAAACTTTTGCGGAGACCCTGTACATATTAAACTCCTGTGGAGACCCTGTAAATATTAATCTCCTGGGGCGACCCTGTAAATATTAAACTCCTGGGTACCCTGTAAATATTCAACTCCTGGCGACCCTGTAAATATTAAACACCTGGGGAGATCCTGTACATATTAAACTTCTGGGGACCCTGAAAATATTAAACACCTGGGGAGATCCTGTACATATTCAACTCCTGAGGCGACCCTGTAAATATTAAACACCTGGGGAGATCCTGTACATATTCAACTTCTGGGGACCCTGAAAATATTAAACACCTGGGGAGATCCTGTACATATTCAACTCCTGAGGCGACCCTGTAAATATTAAACTCCGGGGTACCCTGTAAATATTAAACTCCTGGGGATCCTGTAAATATTAAACTCGTGGGGATATCCTGTAAATATTAAACTCCTGGGGACACTGTAAATATTAAACTCCTGGGGAGATCATGTAAATATTAAACTCCTGGGGAGATCCTGTAAATATTAAACACCCGGGTACACTGTAAATATTAAAATCCTGGGGAGAACCTGTAACAATTAAACTCCTGGGGACCCTGTAAATATTAAAATCCTGCGGAGAACCTGTAACAATTAAACTCCTGGGGACCCTGTAAATATTAAGCTCCTGGGGAGACCCTGGAAATATTAAACACCTGTGGAACACCTGTAAATATTAAACACCTGGGGACGCTGTAATTATTAAACAGCTGGGGAGACCCTGTAAATATTAAACTCCTGGGGAACCTGTAAATATTAAACACCTGGGGATCCTGTAATCATTAAACTCATGGGCACCTTTAAATATTAAACAGCTGCGGAGATCCTGTAAATATTAAACTCCTGGGGATCCTGTAATCATTAAACTCATGGGCACCTTTAAATATTAAACAGCTGCGGAGATCCTGTAAATATTAAACTCCTGGGGAACCTGTAAATATTAAACACCTGGGGATCCTGTAATTATTAAACGCCTGGGCACCCTGTAAATATTAAACTTCTGGCAACCCTGTAAATATTAAACACCTGGGGAGACCCTGTAAATATTAAACTCCTGGGGAGACCCTGTAAATATTAAACTCCTGGGGACGCTGTAATTATAAAACAGCTGGGGAGACCCTGTAAATATTCTTCTTCTGGGGACCCTGTAAATATTAAACTCCTGGGCACCTTTAAATATTAAACTCCTGGGGAGATCCTGTAAATATTTAACTCCTGGGGAGTCCCTGCAAATATTAAACTCCTGGGTAACATGTAAATATTAAATTTCTGGGGTGAGCCTGTAAATATTAAACTCCTGGGGACCCTGTAAATATTAAACTCCTGGGGATCCTGTAATTATTAAACTCATGGACACACTTTAAATATTAAACATCTGGGGAGACTCTGTAAATATTAAACTCCTGGGTACCCTGTAAATATTAAACTCCTGGGGACCCTGTAAGTATTAAAAACCTGGGGACCCTGAAAGTAGTAAACTCCTGGGGACGCTGTCATTATTAAACAGCTGGGGAGACCCAGTAAATATTTAACTCCTGCAGAGACCCTGTAAATATTAAACTCCTGGGTAACCTGTAAATATTGAATTCTTGGGGTGAACCTGTACCAATTAAACTCCTGGGGACCCTGTAAATATTAAGCTCCTGGGAAGACCCTGGAAATATTAAACACCTGTGGAGCACCTGTAAATATTAAACTCCTGGGGAGGCTGTAATTATTAAACAGCTGGGGAGACCCAGTAAATATTTAACTCCTGGGGAGACCCTGTAAATATTAAACTCCTGGGGAGATCCTGTAAATATTAAACTCCTGGGTAACCTGTAAATATTAAATTCTTGGGGTGAACCTGTACCAATTAAACTCCTGGGGACCCTGTAAATATTAAGCTCCTGGGAAGACCCTGGAAATATTAAACACCTGTGGAGCACCTGTAAATATTAAACTCCTGGGGAGGCTGTAATTATTAAACAGCTGGGGAGACCCTGTAAATATTAAACTCCTGGGGATCCTGTAATTATTAAACTCATGGGCACCTTTAAATATTAAACTCCTGGGGAGATCCTGTAAATATTAAACTCCTGGGGAGTCCCTGCAAATATTAAACTCCTGGGTAACATGTAAATATTAAATTTCTGGGGTGAGCCTTTACATATGCAACTCCTGAGGCGACCCTGTAAATATTAAACTCCTGGGGAGACCCTGTAAGTATTAAATTCCTGGGGACCCTGTAAGTAGTAAACAGCTGGGGAGACCCAGTAAATATTTAACTCCTGGGGAGACCCTGTAAATATTAAACTCCTGGGGAGATCCTGTAAATATTAAACTCCTGGGTACCATGTAAATATTAAATTCCTGGGGAGAAACTTTAACAATTAAACTCCTGGGGACCCTGTAAATATTAAGCTCCTGGGGAGACCATGAAAATATCAAACACCTGTGGAGCACCTGTAAATATTAAACTCCTGGGGACGCTGTAATTATTAAACAGTGGGGAGACCCTGTAAATATTAAACTCCTGGGGATCCTGTAATTATTAAACTCATGGGCACCTTTAAATATTAAACTCCTGGGGAGACCCTGTAAATATTAAACTCCTGGGTACCCTGTAAATATTAAACTCATGGACACCCTTTAAATATTAATCTTCTGGGGAGACCCTGTAAATATTAAAAACCTGGGTACCCTGTAAATATTAAACTCCTGGGGACCCTGTAAATATTAAACACCTGGGGATCCTGTAATTATTAAACTCATGGACACCCTTTAAATATTAAACTTCTGGGGAGACCCTGTAAATATTAAACTCCTGGGTACCCTGTAAATATTAAACTCCTAGGGACCCTGTAAATATTAAACACCTGGGGAGATCCTGTACATATGCAACTCTTGAGGCGACCCTGTAAATATTAAACTCCTGGGGACCCTGTAAATATTAAACTCCTGGGGACCCTGTAAATATTAAACTCCTGGGGAGATCCTGTAAATATTAAACTCCTGGGGACCCTGTAAATATTAAACTCCTGGGGAGATCCTGTAAATATTAAACTTCTGGGGACACTGTAAATATTAAAATCCTGGAGACCCTGTAAATATTAAACTCCTGGGGATCCTGTAATTATTAAACTCCTGGGGAGACCCTGTAAATATTAAACTCCTGGGGATGCTGTAATTATTAAACTCCTGGGGACCCTGTAAATATTAAACTCCTGGGGAGAACCTGGAAATATTAAACACCTGTGGAGCACCTGTAAATATTAAACTCCTGGGGACACTGTAATTATTAAACTACTGGAGACCCTGTAAATATTAAACTCCTGTGGACACTGTAAATATTTAACTCCTGTGGACACAGTAATTATTAAACTTCTGTGGAGACGCTGTAAATATAAAACTCCTGAGGAGATCCTGTAAATATTAAACATCTGGGGAAATCCTGTAAAAATTAAATTCCTGGGGAATCTGTAAATATTAAACTCCTGGGGAGATCCTGTAAATATTAAACTCCTGGGGCGATCCTCTAAATATTAAACTCCTGGGGACCCTGTAATTATTAAACAGCTGGGGAGGCCCTGGAAATATTAATCTCCTGGGGAGATCCTGTCAAGATTCAACTCCTGGGGAGTCCCCGTAAATATTAAACTCCTGGGGACCCTGTAAGTAGTAAACTCCTGGGGACGCTGTAATTATTAAACAGCTGGGGAGACCCAGTAATATTTAACTCCTGGGGAGACCCTGTAAATATTAAACTCCTGGGGAGATCCTGTAAATATTAAACTGCTGGGTACCCTGTAAATATTAAATTCCTGGGGTGAACCTGTACCAATTAAACTCCTGGGGACCCTGTAAATATTAAGCTCCTGGGGAGACCCTGGAAATATTAAACACCTGTGGAGCACCTGTAAATATTAAACTCCTGGGGACGCTGTAATTATTAAACAGCTGGGTAGACCCTGTAAATATTAAACTCCTGGGGATCCTGTAATTATTAAACTCATGGGCACCTTTAAATATTAAACTCCTGGGGAGATCCTCTAAATATTAAACTCCTGAGTACCCTGTAAATATTAAACTTCTGGGGACCCTGTAAATATTAAACACCTGGGGACCCTGTAAGTAGTAAACTCCTGGGTCGCTGTAATTATTAAACAGCTTTGGAGATCCAGTAAATATTTAACTCCTGGGGAGACCCTGTAAATATTAAACTCCTGGGGAGATCCTGTAAATATTAAACTCCTGGGTAACCTGTAAATATTAAATTCCTGGGGTGAGCCTGTAAATATTAAACTGCTGGGGATCTTGTAAATATTAAACTCCTGGGGAGTCCCTGTAAATATTAAACTCCTGGGTAACCTGTAAATATTAAATTCCTGGGGTGAGCCTGAAAATATTAAACTCCTGGGGACCTAGTAAATATTAAACTCCTGGGGATCCTGTAATTATTAAACTCATGGGCACCCTTTAAATATTAAACTTTTGCGGAGACCCTGTACATATTAAACTCCTGTGGAGACCCTGTAAATATTAATCTCCTGGGGCGACCCTGTAAATATTAAACTCCTGGGTACCCTGTAAATATTCAACTCCTGGCGACCCTGTAAATATTAAACACCTGGGGAGATCCTGTACATATTAAACTTCTGGGGACCCTGAAAATATTAAACACCTGGGGAGATCCTGTACATATTCAACTCCTGAGGCGACCCTGTAAATATTAAACACCTGGGGAGATCCTGTACATATTCAACTTCTGGGGACCCTGAAAATATTAAACACCTGGGGAGATCCTGTACATATTCAACTCCTGAGGCGACCCTGTAAATATTAAACTCCGGGGTACCCTGTAAATATTAAACTCCTGGGGATCCTGTAAATATTAAACTCGTGGGGATATCCTGTAAATATTAAACTCCTGGGGACACTGTAAATATTAAACTCCTGGGGAGATCATGTAAATATTAAACTCCTGGGGAGATCCTGTAAATATTAAACACCCGGGTACACTGTAAATATTAAAATCCTGGGGAGAACCTGTAACAATTAAACTCCTGGGTTCCCTGTAAATATTAAAATCCTGCGGAGAACCTGTAACAATTAAACTCCTGGGGACCCTGTAAATATTAAGCTCCTGGGGAGACCCTGGAAATATTAAACACCTGTGGAACACCTGTAAATATTAAACACCTGGGGACGCTGTAATTATTAAACAGCTGGGGAGACCCTGTAAATATTAAACTCCTGGGGAACCTGTAAATATTAAACACCTGGGGATCCTGTAATCATTAAACTCATGGGCACCTTTAAATATTAAACAGCTGCGGAGATCCTGTAAATATTAAACTCCTGGGGATCCTGTAATCATTAAACTCATGGGCACCTTTAAATATTAAACAGCTGCGGAGATCCTGTAAATATTAAACTCCTGGGGAACCTGTAAATATTAAACACCTGGGGATCCTGTAATTATTAAACGCCTGGGCACCCTGTAAATATTAAACTTCTGGCAACCCTGTAAATATTAAACACCTGGGGAGACCCTGTAAATATTAAACTCCTGGGGAGACCCTGTAAATATTAAACTCCTGGGGACGCTGTAATTATAAAACAGCTGGGGAGACCCTGTAAATATTCTTCTTCTGGGGACCCTGTAAATATTAAACTCCTGGGGACCCTGTAAATATTAAACACCTGGGGATCCTGTAATTATTAAACTCATGGACACCCTTTAAATATTAAACTTCTGGGGAGACCCTGTAAATATTAAACTCCTGGGTACCCTGTAAATATTAAACTCCTGGGGACCCTGTAAATATTAAACACCTGGGGAGATCCTGTACATATGCAACTCTTGAGGCGACCCTGTAAATATTAAACTCCTGGGGACCCTGTAAATATTAAACTCCTGGGGACCCTGTAAATATTAAACTCCTGGGGAGATCCTGTAAATATTAAACTCCTGGGGACCCTGTAAATATTAAACTCCTGGGGAGATCCTGTAAATATTAAACTTCTGGGGACACTGTAAATATTAAAATCCTGGAGACCCTGTAAATATTAAACTCCTGGGGATCCTGTAATTATTAAACTCCTGGGGAGACCCTGTAAATATTAAACTCCTGGGGATGCTGTAATTATTAAACTCCTGGGGACCCTGTAAATATTAAACTCCTGGGGAGAACCTGGAAATATTAAACACCTGTGGAGCACCTGTAAATATTAAACTCCTGGGGACACTGTAATTATTAAACTACTGGAGACCCTGTAAATATTAAACTCCTGCGGACACTGTAAATATTTAACTCCTGTGGACACAGTAATTATTAAACTTCTGTGGAGACGCTGTAAATATAAAACTCCTGAGGAGATCCTGTAAATATTAAACACCCGGGTACACTGTAAATATTAAAATCCTGGGGAGAACCTGTAACAATTAAACTCCTGGGTTCCCTGTAAATATTAAAATCCTGCGGAGAACCTGTAACAATTAAACTCCTGGGGACCCTGTAAATATTAAGCTCCTGGGGAGACCCTGGAAATATTAAACACCTGTGGAACACCTGTAAATATTAAACACCTGGGGACGCTGTAATTATTAAACAGCTGGGGAGACCCTGTAAATATTAAACTCCTGGGGAACCTGTAAATATTAAACACCTGGGGATCCTGTAATCATTAAACTCATGGGCACCTTTAAATATTAAACAGCTGCGGAGATCCTGTAAATATTAAACTCCTGGGGATCCTGTAATCATTAAACTCATGGGCACCTTTAAATATTAAACAGCTGCGGAGATCCTGTAAATATTAAACTCCTGGGGAACCTGTAAATATTAAACACCTGGGGATCCTGTAATTATTAAACGCCTGGGCACCCTGTAAATATTAAACTTCTGGCAACCCTGTAAATATTAAACACCTGGGGAGACCCTGTAAATATTAAACTCCTGGGGAGACCCTGTAAATATTAAACTCCTGGGGACGCTGTAATTATAAAACAGCTGGGGAGACCCTGTAAATATTCTTCTTCTGGGGACCCTGTAAATATTAAACTCCTGGGGACCCTGTAAATATTAAACACCTGGGGATCCTGTAATTATTAAACTCATGGACACCCTTTAAATATTAAACTTCTGGGGAGACCCTGTAAATATTAAACTCCTGGGTACCCTGTAAATATTAAACTCCTGGGGACCCTGTAAATATTAAACACCTGGGGAGATCCTGTACATATGCAACTCTTGAGGCGACCCTGTAAATATTAAACTCCTGGGGACCCTGTAAATATTAAACTCCTGGGGACCCTGTAAATATTAAACTCCTGGGGAGATCCTGTAAATATTAAACTCCTGGGGACCCTGTAAATATTAAACTCCTGGGGAGATCCTGTAAATATTAAACTTCTGGGGACACTGTAAATATTAAAATCCTGGAGACCCTGTAAATATTAAACTCCTGGGGATCCTGTAATTATTAAACTCCTGGGGAGACCCTGTAAATATTAAACTCCTGGGGATGCTGTAATTATTAAACTCCTGGGGACCCTGTAAATATTAAACTCCTGGGGAGAACCTGGAAATATTAAACACCTGTGGAGCACCTGTAAATATTAAACTCCTGGGGACACTGTAATTATTAAACTACTGGAGACCCTGTAAATATTAAACTCCTGCGGACACTGTAAATATTTAACTCCTGTGGACACAGTAATTATTAAACTTCTGTGGAGACGCTGTAAATATAAAACTCCTGAGGAGATCCTGTAAATATTAAACATCTGGGGAAATCCTGTAAAAATTAAATTCCTGGGGAATCTGTAAATATTAAACTCCTGGGGAGATCCTGTAAATATTAAACTCCTGGGGCGATCCTCTAAATATTAAACTCCTGGGGACCCTGTAATTATTAAACAGCTGGGGAGGCCCTGGAAATATTAATCTCCTGGGGAGATCCTGTCAAGATTCAACTCCTGGGGAGTCCCCGTAAATATTAAACTCCTGGGGACCCTGTAAGTAGTAAACTCCTGGGGACGCTGTAATTATTAAACAGCTGGGAAGACCCAGTAATATTTAACTCCTGGGGAGACCCTGTAAATATTAAACTCCTGGGGAGATCCTGTAAATATTAAACTCCTGGGTACCCTGTAAATATTAAATTCCTGGGGTGAACCTGTACCAATTAAACTCCTGGGGACCCTGTAAATATTAAGCTCCTGGGGAGACCCTGGAAATATTAAACACCTGTGGAGCACCTGTAAATATTAAACTCCTGGGGACGCTGTAATTATTAAACAGCTGGGTAGACCCTGTAAATATTAAACTCCTGGGGATCCTGTAATTATTAAACTCATGGGCACCTTTAAATATTAAACTCCTGGGGAGATCCTCTAAATATTAAACTCCTGAGTACCCTGTAAATATTAAACTTCTGGGGACCCTGTAAATATTAAACACCTGGGGACCCTGTAAGTAGTAAACTCCTGGGTCGCTGTAATTATTAAACAGCTTTGGAGATCCAGTAAATATTTAACTCCTGGGGAGACCCTGTAAATATTAAACTCCTGGGGAGATCCTGTAAATATTAAACTCCTGGGTAACCTGTAAATATTAAATTCCTGGGGTGAGCCTGTAAATATTAAACTGCTGGGGATCTTGTAAATATTAAACTCCTGGGGAGTCCCTGTAAATATTAAACTCCTGGGTAACCTGTAAATATTAAATTCCTGGGGTGAGCCTGAAAATATTAAACTCCTGGGGACCTAGTAAATATTAAACTCCTGGGGATCCTGTAATTATTAAACTCATGGGCACCCTTTAAATATTAAACTTTTGCGGAGACCCTGTACATATTAAACTCCTGTGGAGACCCTGTAAATATTAATCTCCTGGGGCGACCCTGTAAATATTAAACTCCTGGGTACCCTGTAAATATTCAACTCCTGGCGACCCTGTAAATATTAAACACCTGGGGAGATCCTGTACATATTAAACTTCTGGGGACCCTGAAAATATTAAACACCTGGGGAGATCCTGTACATATTCAACTCCTGAGGCGACCCTGTAAATATTAAACACCTGGGGAGATCCTGTACATATTCAACTTCTGGGGACCCTGAAAATATTAAACACCTGGGGAGATCCTGTACATATTCAACTCCTGAGGCGACCCTGTAAATATTAAACTCCGGGGTACCCTGTAAATATTAAACTCCTGGGGATCCTGTAAATATTAAACTCGTGGGGATATCCTGTAAATATTAAACTCCTGGGGACACTGTAAATATTAAACTCCTGGGGAGATCATGTAAATATTAAACTCCTGGGGAGATCCTGTAAATATTAAACACCCGGGTACACTGTAAATATTAAAATCCTGGGGAGAACCTGTAACAATTAAACTCCTGGGGACCCTGTAAATATTAAAATCCTGCGGAGAACCTGTAACAATTAAACTCCTGGGGACCCTGTAAATATTAAGCTCCTGGGGAGACCCTGGAAATATTAAACACCTGTGGAACACCTGTAAATATTAAACACCTGGGGACGCTGTAATTATTAAACAGCTGGGGAGACCCTGTAAATATTAAACTCCTGGGGAACCTGTAAATATTAAACACCTGGGGATCCTGTAATCATTAAACTCATGGGCACCTTTAAATATTAAACAGCTGCGGAGATCCTGTAAATATTAAACTCCTGGGGATCCTGTAATCATTAAACTCATGGGCACCTTTAAATATTAAACAGCTGCGGAGAGCCTGTAAATATTAAACTCCTGGGGAACCTGTAAATATTAAACACCTGGGGATCCTGTAATTATTAAACGCCTGGGCACCCTGTAAATATTAAACTTCTGGCAACCCTGTAAATATTAAACACCTGGGGAGACCCTGTAAATATTAAACTCCTGGGGAGACCCTGTAAATATTAAACTCCTGGGGACGCTGTAATTATAAAACAGCTGGGGAGACCCTGTAAATATTAAACTTCTGGGGAGACCCTGTAAATATTAAACACCTGGGTACCCTGTAAATATTAAATTCCTGGGGTGAGCCTGTAAATATTAAACTCCTGGGGACATTGTAAATATTAAACTCCTGGGGAGATCCTGGATATATATAACACCTGTGGAGCACCTGTAAATATTAAACTCCTGGGGATGCTGTAATTATTTAACAGCTGGGGAGACGCTGTAAATATTAAACTCCTGCGGACCCTGTAAATATTCAACTCCTGAGGAGATCGTGTAAATATTAAACACCTGGGGAGATGCTGTAAATATTAAACACCTGGGGACCCTGTAATTATTAATATTCTGGGGACCCTGTAAATATTAAACTCCTTGGGAGATCCTGTAAATATTAAACTCCTGGGGCGATCCTGTAAATATTAAATTCCTGGGGACCCTGTAAATATTCTTCTTCTGGGGACCCTGTAAATATTAAACTCCTGGGGACCCTGTAAATATTAAACACCTGGGGATCCTGTAATTATTAAACTCATGGACACCCTTTAAATATTAAACTTCTGGGGAGACCCTGTAAATATTAAACTCCTGGGTACCCTGTAAATATTAAACTCCTGGGGACCCTGTAAATATTAAACACCTGGGGAGATCCTGTACATATGCAACTCTTGAGGCGACCCTGTAAATATTAAACTCCTGGGGACCCTGTAAATATTAAACTCCTGGGGACCCTGTAAATATTAAACTCCTGGGGAGATCCTGTAAATATTAAACTCCTGGGGACCCTGTAAATATTAAACTCCTGGGGAGATCCTGTAAATATTAAACTTCTGGGGACACTGTAAATATTAAAATCCTGGAGACCCTGTAAATATTAAACTCCTGGGGATCCTGTAATTATTAAACTCCTGGGGAGACCCTGTAAATATTAAACTCCTGGGGATGCTGTAATTATTAAACTCCTGGGGACCCTGTAAATATTAAACTCCTGGGGAGAACCTGGAAATATTAAACACCTGTGGAGCACCTGTAAATATTAAACTCCTGGGGACACTGTAATTATTAAACTACTGGAGACCCTGTAAATATTAAACTCCTGCGGACACTGTAAATATTTAACTCCTGTGGACACAGTAATTATTAAACTTCTGTGGAGACGCTGTAAATATAAAACTCCTGAGGAGATCCTGTAAATATTAAACATCTGGGGAAATCCTGTAAAAATTAAATTCCTGGGGAATCTGTAAATATTAAACTCCTGGGGAGATCCTGTAAATATTAAACTCCTGGGGCGATCCTCTAAATATTAAACTCCTGGGGACCCTGTAATTATTAAACAGCTGGGGAGGCCCTGGAAATATTAATCTCCTGGGGAGATCCTGTCAAGATTCAACTCCTGGGGAGTCCCCGTAAATATTAAACTCCTGGGGACCCTGTAAGTAGTAAACTCCTGGGGACGCTGTAATTATTAAACAGCTGGGAAGACCCAGTAATATTTAACTCCTGGGGAGACCCTGTAAATATTAAACTCCTGGGGAGATCCTGTAAATATTAAACTCCTGGGTACCCTGTAAATATTAAATTCCTGGGGTGAACCTGTACCAATTAAACTCCTGGGGACCCTGTAAATATTAAGCTCCTGGGGAGACCCTGGAAATATTAAACACCTGTGGAGCACCTGTAAATATTAAACTCCTGGGGACGCTGTAATTATTAAACAGCTGGGTAGACCCTGTAAATATTAAACTCCTGGGGATCCTGTAATTATTAAACTCATGGGCACCTTTAAATATTAAACTCCTGGGGAGATCCTCTAAATATTAAACTCCTGAGTACCCTGTAAATATTAAACTTCTGGGGACCCTGTAAATATTAAACACCTGGGGACCCTGTAAGTAGTAAACTCCTGGGTCGCTGTAATTATTAAACAGCTTTGGAGATCCAGTAAATATTTAACTCCTGGGGAGACCCTGTAAATATTAAACTCCTGGGGAGATCCTGTAAATATTAAACTCCTGGGTAACCTGTAAATATTAAATTCCTGGGGTGAGCCTGTAAATATTAAACTGCTGGGGATCTTGTAAATATTAAACTCCTGGGGAGTCCCTGTAAATATTAAACTCCTGGGTAACCTGTAAATATTAAATTCCTGGGGTGAGCCTGAAAATATTAAACTCCTGGGGACCTAGTAAATATTAAACTCCTGGGGATCCTGTAATTATTAAACTCATGGGCACCCTTTAAATATTAAACTTTTGCGGAGACCCTGTACATATTAAACTCCTGTGGAGACCCTGTAAATATTAATCTCCTGGGGCGACCCTGTAAATATTAAACTCCTGGGTACCCTGTAAATATTCAACTCCTGGCGACCCTGTAAATATTAAACACCTGGGGAGATCCTGTACATATTAAACTTCTGGGGACCCTGAAAATATTAAACACCTGGGGAGATCCTGTACATATTCAACTCCTGAGGCGACCCTGTAAATATTAAACACCTGGGGAGATCCTGTACATATTCAACTTCTGGGGACCCTGAAAATATTAAACACCTGGGGAGATCCTGTACATATTCAACTCCTGAGGCGACCCTGTAAATATTAAACTCCGGGGTACCCTGTAAATATTAAACTCCTGGGGATCCTGTAAATATTAAACTCGTGGGGATATCCTGTAAATATTAAACTCCTGGGGACACTGTAAATATTAAACTCCTGGGGAGATCATGTAAATATTAAACTCCTGGGGAGATCCTGTAAATATTAAACACCCGGGTACACTGTAAATATTAAAATCCTGGGGAGAACCTGTAACAATTAAACTCCTGGGGACCCTGTAAATATTAAAATCCTGCGGAGAACCTGTAACAATTAAACTCCTGGGGACCCTGTAAATATTAAGCTCCTGGGGAGACCCTGGAAATATTAAACACCTGTGGAACACCTGTAAATATTAAACACCTGGGGACGCTGTAATTATTAAACAGCTGGGGAGACCCTGTAAATATTAAACTCCTGGGGAACCTGTAAATATTAAACACCTGGGGATCCTGTAAACATTAAACTCATGGGCACCTTTAAATATTAAACAGCTGCGGAGATCCTGTAAATATTAAACTCCTGGGGCGATCCTCTAAATATTAAACTCCTGGGGACCCTGTAATTATTAAACAGCTGGGGAGGCCCTGGAAATATTAATCTCCTGGGGAGATCCTGTCAAGATTCAACTCCTGGGGAGTCCCCGTAAATATTAAACTCCTGGGGACCCTGTAAGTAGTAAACTCCTGGGGACGCTGTAATTATTAAACAGCTGGGGAGACCCAGTAATATTTAACTCCTGGGGAGACCCTGTAAATATTAAACTCCTGGGGAGATCCTGTAAATATTAAACTGCTGGGTACCCTGTAAATATTAAATTCCTGGGGTGAACCTGTACCAATTAAACTCCTGGGGACCCTGTAAATATTAAGCTCCTGGGGAGACCCTGGAAATATTAAACACCTGTGGAGCACCTGTAAATATTAAACTCCTGGGGACGCTGTAATTATTAAACAGCTGGGTAGACCCTGTAAATATTAAACTCCTGGGGATCCTGTAATTATTAAACTCATGGGCACCTTTAAATATTAAACTCCTGGGGAGATCCTCTAAATATTAAACTCCTGAGTACCCTGTAAATATTAAACTTCTGGGGACCCTGTAAATATTAAACACCTGGGGACCCTGTAAGTAGTAAACTCCTGGGTCGCTGTAATTATTAAACAGCTTTGGAGATCCAGTAAATATTTAACTCCTGGGGAGACCCTGTAAATATTAAACTCCTGGGGAGATCCTGTAAATATTAAACTCCTGGGTAACCTGTAAATATTAAATTCCTGGGGTGAGCCTGTAAATATTAAACTGCTGGGGATCTTGTAAATATTAAACTCCTGGGGAGTCCCTGTAAATATTAAACTCCTGGGTAACCTGTAAATATTAAATTCCTGGGGTGAGCCTGAAAATATTAAACTCCTGGGGACCTAGTAAATATTAAACTCCTGGGGATCCTGTAATTATTAAACTCATGGGCACCCTTTAAATATTAAACTTTTGCGGAGACCCTGTACATATTAAACTCCTGTGGAGACCCTGTAAATATTAATCTCCTGGGGCGACCCTGTAAATATTAAACTCCTGGGTACCCTGTAAATATTCAACTCCTGGCGACCCTGTAAATATTAAACACCTGGGGAGATCCTGTACATATTAAACTTCTGGGGACCCTGAAAATATTAAACACCTGGGGAGATCCTGTACATATTCAACTCCTGAGGCGACCCTGTAAATATTAAACACCTGGGGAGATCCTGTACATATTCAACTTCTGGGGACCCTGAAAATATTAAACACCTGGGGAGATCCTGTACATATTCAACTCCTGAGGCGACCCTGTAAATATTAAACTCCGGGGTACCCTGTAAATATTAAACTCCTGGGGATCCTGTAAATATTAAACTCGTGGGGATATCCTGTAAATATTAAACTCCTGGGGACACTGTAAATATTAAACTCCTGGGGAGATCATGTAAATATTAAACTCCTGGGGAGATCCTGTAAATATTAAACACCCGGGTACACTGTAAATATTAAAATCCTGGGGAGAACCTGTAACAATTAAACTCCTGGGGACCCTGTAAATATTAAAATCCTGCGGAGAACCTGTAACAATTAAACTCCTGGGGACCCTGTAAATATTAAGCTCCTGGGGAGACCCTGGAAATATTAAACACCTGTGGAACACCTGTAAATATTAAACACCTGGGGACGCTGTAATTATTAAACAGCTGGGGAGACCCTGTAAATATTAAACTCCTGGGGAACCTGTAAATATTAAACACCTGGGGATCCTGTAATCATTAAACTCATGGGCACCTTTAAATATTAAACAGCTGCGGAGATCCTGTAAATATTAAACTCCTGGGGATCCTGTAATCATTAAACTCATGGGCACCTTTAAATATTAAACAGCTGCGGAGAGCCTGTAAATATTAAACTCCTGGGGAACCTGTAAATATTAAACACCTGGGGATCCTGTAATTATTAAACGCCTGGGCACCCTGTAAATATTAAACTTCTGGCAACCCTGTAAATATTAAACACCTGGGGAGACCCTGTAAATATTAAACTCCTGGGGAGACCCTGTAAATATTAAACTCCTGGGGACGCTGTAATTATAAAACAGCTGGGGAGACCCTGTAAATATTAAACTTCTGGGGAGACCCTGTAAATATTAAACACCTGGGTACCCTGTAAATATTAAATTCCTGGGGTGAGCCTGTAAATATTAAACTCCTGGGGACATTGTAAATATTAAACTCCTGGGGAGATCCTGGATATATATAACACCTGTGGAGCACCTGTAAATATTAAACTCCTGGGGACGCTGTAATTATTTAACAGCTGGGGAGACGCTGTAAATATTAAACTCCTGCGGACCCTGTAAATATTCAACTCCTGAGGAGATCGTGTAAATATTAAACACCTGGGGAGATGCTGTAAATATTATACACCTGGGGACCCTGTAATTATTAATATTCTGGGGACCCTGTAAATATTAAACTCCTTGGGAGATCCTGTAAATATTAAACTCCTGGGGCGATCCTGTAAATATTAAATTCCTGGGGACCCTGTAAATATTCTTCTTCTGGGGACCCTGTAAATATTAAACTCCTGGGGAGATCCTGTAAATATTAAACTCCTATGGCGATCCTGTAAATATTAAACTCCTGGGAACCCTGTACATATTCAACTCCTAGGGTGACCCTGTACTTATTAAACTCCTGGGTACCCGGTAAATATTAAAATCCTGGGAGACCGTGTAAATATGAACCTTCTGGGGACCCTGTAAATATTAAACTCCTGGGGATCCTGTAATTATTAAACTCATGGGCACCTTTAAATATTAAACTCCTGGGGAGATCCTCTAAATATTAAACTCCTGAGTACCCTGTAAATATTAAACTTCTGGGGACCCTGTAAATATTAAACACCTGGGGACCCTGTAAGTAGTAAACTCCTGGGTCGCTGTAATTATTAAACAGCTTTGGAGATCCAGTAAATATTTAACTCCTGGGGAGACCCTGTAAATATTAAACTCCTGGGGAGATCCTGTAAATATTAAACTCCTGGGTAACCTGTAAATATTAAATTCCTGGGGTGAGCCTGTAAATATTAAACTGCTGGGGATCTTGTAAATATTAAACTCCTGGGGAGTCCCTGTAAATATTAAACTCCTGGGTAACCTGTAAATATTAAATTCCTGGGGTGAGCCTGAAAATATTAAACTCCTGGGGACCTAGTAAATATTAAACTCCTGGGGATCCTGTAATTATTAAACTCATGGGCACCCTTTAAATATTAAACTTTTGCGGAGACCCTGTACATATTAAACTCCTGTGGAGACCCTGTAAATATTAATCTCCTGGGGCGACCCTGTAAATATTAAACTCCTGGGTACCCTGTAAATATTCAACTCCTGGCGACCCTGTAAATATTAAACACCTGGGGAGATCCTGTACATATTAAACTTCTGGGGACCCTGAAAATATTAAACACCTGGGGAGATCCTGTACATATTCAACTCCTGAGGCGACCCTGTAAATATTAAACACCTGGGGAGATCCTGTACATATTCAACTTCTGGGGACCCTGAAAATATTAAACACCTGGGGAGATCCTGTACATATTCAACTCCTGAGGCGACCCTGTAAATATTAAACTCCGGGGTACCCTGTAAATATTAAACTCCTGGGGATCCTGTAAATATTAAACTCGTGGGGATATCCTGTAAATATTAAACTCCTGGGGACACTGTAAATATTAAACTCCTGGGGAGATCATGTAAATATTAAACTCCTGGGGAGATCCTGTAAATATTAAACACCCGGGTACACTGTAAATATTAAAATCCTGGGGAGAACCTGTAACAATTAAACTCCTGGGGACCCTGTAAATATTAAAATCCTGCGGAGAACCTGTAACAATTAAACTCCTGGGGACCCTGTAAATATTAAGCTCCTGGGGAGACCCTGGAAATATTAAACACCTGTGGAACACCTGTAAATATTAAACACCTGGGGACGCTGTAATTATTAAACAGCTGGGGAGACCCTGTAAATATTAAACTCCTGGGGAACCTGTAAATATTAAACACCTGGGGATCCTGTAATCATTAAACTCATGGGCACCTTTAAATATTAAACAGCTGCGGAGATCCTGTAAATATTAAACTCCTGGGGATCCTGTAATCATTAAACTCATGGGCACCTTTAAATATTAAACAGCTGCGGAGAGCCTGTAAATATTAAACTCCTGGGGAACCTGTAAATATTAAACACCTGGGGATCCTGTAATTATTAAACGCCTGGGCACCCTGTAAATATTAAACTTCTGGCAACCCTGTAAATATTAAACACCTGGGGAGACCCTGTAAATATTAAACTCCTGGGGAGACCCTGTAAATATTAAACTCCTGGGGACGCTGTAATTATAAAACAGCTGGGGAGACCCTGTAAATATTAAACTTCTGGGGAGACCCTGTAAATATTAAACACCTGGGTACCCTGTAAATATTAAATTCCTGGGGTGAGCCTGTAAATATTAAACTCCTGGGGACATTGTAAATATTAAACTCCTGGGGAGATCCTGGATATATATAACACCTGTGGAGCACCTGTAAATATTAAACTCCTGGGGACGCTGTAATTATTTAACAGCTGGGGAGACGCTGTAAATATTAAACTCCTGCGGACCCTGTAAATATTCAACTCCTGAGGAGATCGTGTAAATATTAAACACCTGGGGAGATGCTGTAAATATTATACACCTGGGGACCCTGTAATTATTAATATTCTGGGGACCCTGTAAATATTAAACTCCTTGGGAGATCCTGTAAATATTAAACTCCTGGGGCGATCCTGTAAATATTAAATTCCTGGGGACCCTGTAAATATTCTTCTTCTGGGGACCCTGTAAATATTAAACTCCTGGGGAGATCCTGTAAATATTAAACTCCTATGGCGATCCTGTAAATATTAAACTCCTGGGAACCCTGTACATATTCAACTCCTAGGGTGACCCTGTACTTATTAAACTCCTGGGTACCCGGTAAATATTAAAATCCTGGGAGACCGTGTAAATATGAACCTTCTGGGGACCCTGTAAATATTAAACTCCTGGGGAGACCCTGTAAAAATTAACCACCTGGGGCGACCTAGTAAATATTAATCTCCTGGGGAGGCCCTGTAAAGATTCAACTCCTGGGGAGTCCCCGTAAATATTAAACACCTGGGGACCCTGTAAGTAGTAAACTCCTGGGGACGCTGTAATTATTAAACAGCTGGGGAGACCCAGTAAATATTTAACTCCTGGGGAGACCCTGTAAATATTAAACTCCTGGGGAGATACTGTAAATATTAAACTACTGGGTACCCTGTAAATATTAAATTCCTGGAGTGAACCTGTACCAATTAAACTCCTGGGGACCCTGTAAATATTAAGCTCCTGGGGAGACTCTGGAAATATTAAACACCTGTGGAGCACCTGTAAATATTAAACTCCTGGGGACGCTGTAATTATTAAACAGCTGGGGAGACACTGTAAATATTAAACTCCTGGGGATCCTGTAATTATTAAACTCATGGGCACCTTTAAATATTAAACTCCTGGGGAGATCCTGTAAATATTAAATTCCTGGGGTGAGCCTGAAAGTATTAAACTCCTGGGTAACATGTAAATATTAAATTTCTGGGGTGAGCCTGTAAATATTAAACTCCTGGGGACCCTGTAAATATTAAACTCCTGGGGATCCTGCAATTATTAAACTCATGGACACACTTTAAATATTAAACATCTGGGGAGACTCTGCAAATATTAAACTCCTGGGTACCCTGTAAATATTAAACTCCTGGGGACCCTGTAAATATTAAACACCTGTGGACCCTGTAAGTAGTAAACTCCTGGGGACGCTGTCATTATTAAACAGCTGGGTAGACCCAGTAAATATTTAACTCCTGGGTAGACCCTGTAAATATTAAACTCCTGGGGAGATCCTGTAAATATTAAACTCCTGGGTACCCTGTAAATATTAAATTCCTGGGGTGAACCTGTACCAATTAAACTCCTAGGGACCCTGTAAATATTAAGCTCCTGGGAAGACCCTGGAAATATTAAACACCTGTGGAGCACCTGTAAATATTAAACTCCTGGGGACGCTGTAATTATTAAACAGCTGGGGAGACCCTGTAAATATTAAACTCCTGGGGATCCTGTAATTATTAAACTCATGGGCACCTTTAAATATTAAACTCCTGGGGAGATCCTGTAAATATTAAATTCCTGGGGTGAGCCTGAAAATATTAAACTCCTGGGGACCTAGTAAATATTAAACTCCTGGGGATCCTGTAATTATTAAACTCATGGGCACCCTTTAAATATTAAACTTCTGCGGAGACCCTGTACATATTAAACTCCTGTGGAGACCCTGTAAATATGAATCTCCTGGGGCGACCCTGTAAATATTAAACTCCTGGGTACCCTGTAAATATTCAACTCCTGGCGACCCTGTAAGTATTAAACACCTGGGGAGACCCTGTAAATATTAAACTCCTGGGGAGACCCTGTAAATATTAAACTTCTGGGGAGACCCTGTAAATATTAAACACCTAGGTACCCTGTAAATATTAACTTCCTGGGGTGAGCCTGTAAATATTAAACTCCTGGGGACCTTGTAAATATTAAACTCCTGGGGAGATCCTGGATATATCAAACACCTGTGGAGCACCTGTAAATATTAAACTCCTGGGGACGCTGTAATTATTAAACAGCTGGGGAGACGCTGTAAATATTAAACTCCTGCGGACCCTGTAAATATTAAACTCCTGGGGAGGCAGTAATTATTAAACTCCTGGGGAGACCCTGTAAATATAAAACTCCTGAGGAGATCCTGTAAATATTAAACACCTGGGGAGATGCTGTAAATATTAAACACCTGGGGACCCTGTAATTATTAAAATTCTGGGGACCCTGTAAATATTAAACTCCTTGGGAGATCCTGTAAATATTAAACTCCTGGGGCGATCCTGTAAATATTAAATTCCTGGGGACCCTGTAAATATTCTTCTTCTGGGGACCCTGTAAATATTAAACTCCTATGGCGATCCTGTAAATATTAAACTCCTGGGAACCCTGTACTTATTAAACTCCTGGGTACCCGGTAAATATTAAAATCCTGGGAGACCGTGTAAATATGAACCTTCTGGGGACCCTGTAAATATTAAACACCTGGGGAGACCCTGTAAAAATTAACCACCTGGGGCGACCTAGTAAATATTAATCTCCTGGGGAGACCCTGTAAAGATTCAACTCCTGGGGAGTCCCCGTAAATATTAAACACCTGGGGACCCTGTAAGTAGTAAACTCCTGGGGACGCTGTAATTATTAAACAGCTCGGGAGACCCAGTAAATATTTAACTCCTGGGGAGACCCTGTAAATATTAAACTCCTGGGGAGATCCTGTAAATATTAAACTCCCGGGTACCCTGTAAATATTAAAATCCTGGGGAGAACTTGTAACAATTAAACTCCTGGGGACCCTGTAAATATTAAGCTCCTGGGGAGACCCTGGAAATATTAAACACCTGTGGAACACCTGTAAATATTAAACTTCTGGGGACCTTGACACTGTAAATATTAAACTCCTGGGGAGACCCTGTAAATATTAAACTCCTGGGGACGCTGTAATTATAAAACAGCTGGGGAGACCCTGTAAATATTAAACTTCTGGGGAGACCCTGTAAATATTAAACACCTAGGTACCCTGTAAATATTAACTTCCTGGGGTGAGCCTGTAAATATTAAACTCCTGGGGACCTTGTAAATATTAAACTCCTGGGGAGATCCTGGATATATCAAACACCTGTGGAGCACCTGTAAATATTAAACTCCTGGGGACGCTGTAATTATTAAACAGCTGGGGAGACGCTGTAAATATTAAACTCCTGCGGACCCTGTAAATATTAAACTCCTGGGGAGGCAGTAATTATTAAACTCCTGGGGAGACCCTGTAAATATAAAACTCCTGAGGAGATCCTGTAAATATTAAACACCTGGGGAGATGCTGTAAATATTAAACACCTGGGGACCCTGTAATTATTAAAATTCTGGGGACCCTGTAAATATTAAACTCCTTGGGAGATCCTGTTAATATTAAACTCCTGGGGCGATCCTGTAAATATTAAATTCCTGGGGACCCTGTAAATATTCTTCTTCTGGGGACCCTGTAAATATTAAACTCCTATGGCGATCCTGTAAATATTAAACTCCTGGGAACCCTGTACTTATTAAACTCCTGGGTACCCGGTAAATATTAAAATCCTGGGAGACCGTGTAAATATGAACCTTCTGGGGACCCTGTAAATATTAAACACCTGGGGAGACCCTGTAAAAATTAACCACCTGGGGCGACCTAGTAAATATTAATCTCCTGGGGAGACCCTGTAAAGATTCAACTCCTGGGGAGTCCCCGTAAATATTAAACACCTGGGGACCCTGTAAGTAGTAAACTCCTGGGGACGCTGTAATTATTAAACAGCTCGGGAGACCCAGTAAATATTTAACTCCTGGGGAGACCCTGTAAATATTAAACTCCTTGGGAGATCCTGTAAATATTAAACTCCCGGGTACCCTGTAAATATTAAAATCCTGGGGAGAACCTGTAACAATTAAACTCCTGGGGACCCTGTAAATATTAAGCTCCTGGGGAGACCCTGGAAATATTAAACACCTGTGGAGCACCTGTAAATATTAAACTCCTGGGGATGCTGTAATTATTAAACAGCTGGGTTGACCCTGTAAATATTAAACTCCTGGGGATCCTGTAATTATTAAACTCCTGGGCACCTTTAATTATTAAACTCCTGGGGAGATCCTGTAAATATTAAACTTCTGGGGAGACCCTGTAAATACTAAACTCCTGGGTAACCTGTAAATATTAAATTCCTGGGGAGATCCTGTAAATATTAAACTCCCGGGTACCCTGTAAATATTAAAATCCTGGGGAGAACCTGTAACAATTAAACTCCTGGGGACCCTGTAAATATTAAGCTCCTGGGGAGACCCTGGAAATATTAAACACCTGTGGAACACCTGTAAATATTAAACACCTGGGGACGCTGTAATTATTAAACAGCTGTGGAGACCCTGTAAATATTAAACTCCTGGGGATCCTGCAATCATTAAACTCATGGGCACCTTTAAATATTAAACAGCTGCGGAGATCCTGTAAATATTAAACTCCTGGGGAACCTGTAAATATTAAACACCTGGGGATCCTGTAATTATTAAATGCCTGGGCACCCTGTAAATATTAAACTCCTGGGGAGGTCCTGTAAATATTAAACTCCTGGGGCGATCCTGTAAATATTAAACTCCTGGGGACCCGGTAAATATTAAACTTCTGGCAACCCTGTAAATATTAAACACCTGGGGAGACCCTGTAAATATCAAACTCCTGGGGAGACCCTGTAAATATAAGACTCTTGGGGAGACCTTGTAAATATTCAACTTCTGGGGAACTTGACACTGTAAATATTAAAATCCTGGCGAGACCCTGTAAATATTAAACTTCTGGGGACCTTGACACTGTAAATATTAAACTCCTGGGGAGACCCTGTAAATATTAAACTCCTGGGGACGCTGTAATTATAAAACAGCTGGGGAGACCCTGTAAATATTAAACTTCTGGGGAGACCCTGTAAATATTAAACACCTGGGTACCCTGTAAATATTAAATTCCTGGGGTGAGCCTGTAAATATTAAACTCCTGTGGACCTTGTAAATATTAAACTCCTGGGGAGATCCTGGATATATCAAACACCTGTGGAGCACCTGTAAATATTAAACTCCTGGGGACGCTGTAATTATTAAACAGCTGGGGAGACGCTGTAAATATTAAACTCCCGGGTACCCTGTAAATATTAAAATCCTGCGGAGAACCTGTAACAATTAAACTCCTGGGGACCCTGTAAATATTAAGCTCCTGGGGAGACCCTGGAAATATTAAACACCTGTGGAACACCTGTAAATATTAAACACCTGGGGATGCTGTAATTATTAAACAGCTGGGGAGACCCTGTAAATATTAAACTCCTGGGGAACCTGTAAATATTAAACACCTGGGGTTCCTGTAATTATTAAACGCCTGGGCACCCTGTAAATATTAAACTCCTGGGGCGATCCTGTAAATATTAAACTCCTGGGGACCCGGTAAATATTAAACTTCTGCCAACCCTGTAAATATTAAACACCTGGGGAGACCCTGTAAATATTAAACTCCTGGCGAGACCCTGTAAATATTAAACTTCTGGGGACCTTGACACTGTAAATATTAAACTCCTGGGGAGACCCTGTAAATATTAAACTTCTGGGGACACTGTAATTATAAAACAGCTGGGGAGACCCTGTAAATATTAAACTCCTGGGGAGATCCTGGATATATCAAACACCTGTGGAGCACCTGTAAATATTAAACTCCCGGGGACGCTGTAATTATTAAACAGCTGGGGAGACGCTGTAAATATTAAACTCCTGCGGACCCTGTAAATATTAAACTCCTGGGGAGGCAGTAATTATTAAACTCCTGGGGAGACCCTGTAAATATAAAACTCCTGAGGAGATCCTGTAAATATTAAACACCTGGGGAGATGCTGTAAATATTAAACACCTGGGGACCCTGTAATTATTAAAATTCTGGGGACCCTGTAAATATTAAACTCCTTGGGAGATCCTGTAAATATTAAACTCCTGGGGCGATCCTGTAAATATTAAATTCCTGGGGACCCTGTAAATATTCTTCTTCTGTGGACCCTGTAATTATTAAACTTCTGGGTACCCGGTAAATATTAAAATCCTGGGAGACCGTGGAAATATGAACCTTCTGGGGACCCTGTAAATATTAAACTCCTGGGGAGACCCTGTAAAAATTAACCACCTGGGGCGACCTAGTAAATATTAATCTCCTGGGGAGACCCTGTAAAGATTCAACTCCTGGGGAGTCCCCGTAAATATTAAACACCTGGGGACCGTGTAAGTAGTAAACTCCTGGGGACACTGTAATTATTAAACAGCTGGGGAGACCCAGTAAATATTTAACTCCTGGGGAGACCCTGTAAATATTAAACTCCTGGGGAGATCCTGTAAATATTAAACTACTGGGTACCCAGTAAATATTTAACTCCTGGGAGACCCTGTAAATATTTCACTCATGGGGCGAGACTGTAAATATTAAACTCCTGGGTACCCAGTAAATATTAAACTCCTGGGGTGACCCTGTAAATATTAAACTCCTGGGGACAATGTAAATATTAAAATCATGGGGAGACACTGTAAATATTAAACTCCAGATGAGAACCTGTAAATATTAAACCCCTGGGGTGACCCTGCAAATATTAAACTCCTGGGGAGGCCCTGTAAATATTAAACTCCTGGTGAGACCCAGTAAATATTAAACACGTGTGGAGATTCCGTAAATATTAAACTCCTGGCGACCCTGTAAATATTAAACTCCTGGGGAGACCCTGTAAATATTATACTCCTGGGGAGACGCTGGAAATATTAAAACCTGTGGAGCACCTGTGAATATTAAACTCCTGGGGACCCTGTAATTATTAAACAGCTGGGGAGACCCTGTAAATAATAAATTTCTGGGGAGACCCTGTAAATATTAAACTCCTGGGTACCCTGTAAATATTAAATTCTTGGGGTGAGCCTGTAAATATTAAACTGCTGGGGACCTTGTAAATATTAAACTCCTGGGGAGTCCCTGTAAATATTAAACTCCTGGGTAACCTGTAAATATTAAAATCCTGGGAGACCGTGTAAATATGAAACTTCTGGGGACCCTGTAAATATTAAACTCCTGGGGAGCCCCTGTAAATATTAAACTCCTGGGGAGACCCTGTAAATATTAAACTCCTGGGGACACTGTAAATATTAAACTCCTGGGGAGATCATGTAAATATTCAACTCCTGGGGCGACCCTTTAAATATTAAACTCCTGGGTAGCCTGGAAGTATTAAACTCCTGTGGTGACCCTGTAAATATCGAGCTCCTGGAGACTCGGTAAATATTAAACTCCTGGGGGGAAACTGTAAATATTAAACTCCTGGGTACCCTGTAAATATTAAACTCCTGGGGGAGACCCTGTATATATTAAACTCCTGGGAAGACCCTGTAAATATTAAACTCCTGGGAACACTGTAAATATTAAACTTCTGGGGAGAGACTGTAAATATTAAACTCCTGGGTCCCCAGTAAATATTTAACTCCTGGGAGACCCTGTAAATATTACACTCATGGGGCGAGACTGTAAATATTAAACTCCTGGGTACCCAGTAAATATTAAACTCCTGGGGTGACCCTGTAAATATTAAACTCCTGGGGACAATGTAAATATTAAAATCATGGGGAGACACTGTAAATATTAAACTCCAGATGAGAACCTGTAAATATTAAACCCCAGGGGTGACCCTGCAAATATTAAACTCCTGGGGAGACCCTGTAAATATTAAACTCCTGGTGAGACCCAGTAAATATTAAACACGTGCGGAGATTCCGTAAATATTAAACTCCTGGCGACCCTGTAAATATTAAACTCCTGGGGAGACCCTGTAAATATTATACTCCTGGGGAGAAGCTGGAAATATTAAAACCTGTGGAGCACCTGTGAATATTAAACTCCTGGGGACCCTGTAATTATTAAACAGCTGGGGAGACCCTGTAAATAATAAATTTCTGGGGAGACCCTGTAAATATTAAACTCCTGGGTACCCTGTAAATATTAAATTCCTGGGGTGAGCCTGTAAATATTAAACTGCTGGGGACCTTGTAAATATTAAACTCCTGGGGAGTCCCTGTAAATATTAAACTCCTGGGTAACCTGTAAATATTAAATTCCTGGGGTGAGCCTGAAAATATTAAACTCCTGGGGACCTAGTAAATATTAAACTCCTGGGGATCCTGTAATTATTAAACTCATGGGCACCCTTTAAATATTAAACTTCTGCGGAGACCCTGTACATATTAAACTCCTGTGGAGACCCTGTAAATATTAATCTCCTGGGGCGACACTGTAAATATTAAACTCCTGGGTACCCTGTAAATATTCAACTCCTGGCGACCCTGTAAATATTAAACACCTGGGGAGATCCTGTACATATTAAACTTCTGGGGACCCTGAAAATATTAAACACCTGGGGAGATCCTGTACATATTCAACTCCTGAGGCGACCCTGTAAATATTAAACTCCTGGGTACCCTGTAAATATTAAACTCCTGGGGACCCTGTAAATATTAAACTCGTGGGGATATCCTGTAAATATTAAACTCCTGGGGACACTGTAAATATTAAACTCCTGGGGAGATCATGTAAATATTCAACTCCTGGGGAGACCCTGTAAATATTAAACTCCTGGGGAGATCCTGTAAATATTAAACTCCCGGGTACCCTGTAAATATTAAAATCCTGCGGAGAACCTGTAACAATTAAACTCCTGGGGACCCTGTAAATATTAAGCTCCTGGGGAGACCCTGGAAATATTAAACACCTGTGGAACACCTGTAAATATTAAACACCTGGGGACGCTGTAATTAGTAAACAGCTGGGGAGACCCTGTAAATATTAAACTCCTGGGGAACCTGTAAATATTAAACACCTGGGGATCCTGTAATTATTAAACGCCTGGGCACCCTGTAAATATTAAACTCCTGGGGAGGTCCTGTAAATATTAAACTCCTGGGGCGATCCTGTAAATATTAAACTCCTGGGGACCCGGTAAATATTAAACTTCTGCCAACCCTGTAAATATTAAACACCTGGGGAGACCCTGTAAATATTAAACTCCTGGCGAGACCCTGCAAATATTAAACTTCTGGGGACCTTGACACTGTAAATATTAAACTCCTGGGGAGACCCTGTAAATATTAAACTTCTGGGGACACTGTAATTATAAAACAGCTGGGGAGACCCTGTAAATATTAAACTCCTGGGGAGATCCTGTAAATATTAAACACCTGGTTACCCTGTAAGTATTAAATTCCTGGGGTGAGCCTGTAAATATTAAACTCCTGGGGACCTTGTAAATATTAAACTCCTGGGGAGATCCTGGATATATCAAACACCTGTGGAGCACCTGTAAATATTAAACTCCCGGGGACGCTGTAATTATTAAACAGCTGGGGAGACGCTGTAAATATTAAACTCCTGCGGACCCTGTAAATATTAAACTCCTGGGGAGGCAGTAATTATTAAACTCCTGGGGAGACCCTGTAAATATAAAACTCCTGAGGTGATCCTGTAAATATTAAACACCTGGGGAGATGCTGTAAATATTAAACACCTGGGGACCCTGTAATTATTAAAATTCTGGGGACCCTGTAAATATTAAACTCCTTGGGAGAGCCTGTAAATATTAAACTCCTGGGGCGATCCTGTAAATATTAAATTGCTGGGGACCCTGTAAATATTCTTCTTCTGTGGACCCTGTAATTATTAAACTTCTGGGTACCCGGTAAATATTAAAATCCTGGGAGACCGTGGAAATATGAACCTTCTGGGGACCCTGTAAATATTAAACTCCTGGGGAGACCCTGTAAAAATTAACCAACTGGGGCGACCTAGTAAATATTAATCTCCTGGGGAGACCCTGTAAAGATTCAACTCCTGGGGAGTCCCCGTAAATATTAAACACCTGGGGACCGTGTAAGTAGTAAACTCCTGGGGACACTGTAAATATTAAACTACTGGGTACCCAGTAAATATTTAACTCCTGGGAGACCCTGTAAATATTACACTCATGGGGCGAGACTGTAAATATTAAACTCCTGGGTACCCAGTAAATATTAAACTCCTGGGGTGACCCTGTAAATATTAAACTCCTGGGGACAATGTAAATATTAAAATCATGGGGAGACACTGTAAATATTAAACTCCAGATGAGAACCTGTAAATATTAAACCCCTGGGGTGACCCTGCAAATATTAAACTCCTGGGGAGGCCCTGTAAATATTAAACCCCTGGTGAGACCCAGTAAATATTAAACACGTGTGGAGATTCCGTAAATATTAAACTCCTGGCGACCCTGTAAATATTAAACTCCTGGGGAGACCCTGTAAATATTATACTCCTGGGGAGACGCTGGAAATATTAAAACCTGTGGAGCACCTGTGAATATTAAACTCCTGGGGACCCTGTAATTATTAAACAGCTGGGGAGACCCTGTAAATAATAAATTTCTGGGGAGACCCTGTAAATATTAAACTCCTGGGTACCCTGTAAATATTAAATTCCTGGGGTGAGCCTGTAAATATTAAACTGCTGGGGACCTTGTAAATATTAAACAACTGGGGAGTCCCTGTAAATATTAAACTCCTGGGTAACCTGTAAATATTAAATTCCTGGGGTGAGCCTGAAAATATTAAACTCCTGGGGACCTAGTAAATATTAAACTCCTGGGGATCCTGTAATTATTAAACTCATGGGCACCCTTTAAATATTAAACTTCTGCAGAGACCCTGTACATATTAAACTCCTGTGGAGACCCTGTAAATATTAATCTCCTGGGGCGACACTGTAAATATTAAACTCCTGGGTACCCTGTACATATTCAACTCCTGGCGCGACCCTGTAAATATTAAACTCCTGGGTACCCTGTAAATATTAAACTCCTGGGGCCCCTGTAAATATTAAACTCGTGGGGATATCCTGTAAATATTAAACTCCTGGGGACACTGTAAATATTAAACTCCTGGGGAGATCATGTAAATATTCAACTCCTGGGGAGACCCTGTAAATATTAAACTCCTGGGGAGATCCTGTAAATATTAAACTCCCGGGTACCCTGTAAATATTAAAATCCTGCGGAGAACCTGTAACAATTAAACTCCTGGGGACCCTGTAAATATTAAGCTCCTGGGGAGACCCTGGAAATATTAAACACCTGTGGAACACCTGTAAATATTAAACACCTGGGGACGCTGTAATTATTAAACAGCTGGGGAGACCCTGTAAATATTAAACTCCTGGGGAACCTGTAAATATTAAACACCTGGGGATCCTGTAATTATTAAACGCCTGGGCACCCTGTAAATATTAAACTCCTGGGGAGGTCCTGTAAATATTAAACTCCTGGGGCGAACCTGTAAATATTAAACTCCTGGGGACCCGGTAAATATGAAACTTCTGGCAACCCTGTAAATATTAAACACCTGGGGAGACCCTGTAAATATTAAACTCCTGGCGAGACACTGTAAATATTAAACTTCTGGGGACCTTGACACTGTAAATATTAAACTCCTGGGGAGACACTGTAAATATTAAACTTCTGGGGACGCTGTAATTATAAAACAGCTGGGGAGACCCTGTAAATATTAAACTCCTGGGGAGATCCTGTAAATATTAAACACCTGGTTACCCTGTAAATATTAAATTCCTGGGGTGAGCCTGTAAATATTAAACTCCGGGACCTTGTAAATATTAAACTCCTGGGGAGATCCTGGATATATCAAACACCTGTGGAGCACCTGTAAATATTAAACTCCCGGGGACGCTGTAATTATTAAACAGCTGGGGAGACGCTGTAAATATTAAACTCCTGCGGACCCTGTAAATATTAAACTCCTGGGGAGGCAGTAATTATTAAACTCCTGGGGAGACCCTGTAAATATAAAACTTCTGAGGAGATCCTGTAAATATTAAACACCTGGGGAGATGCTGTAAATATTAAACACCTGGGGACCCTGTAATTATTAAAATTCAGGGGACCCTGTAAATATTAAACTCCTTGGGAGATCCTGTAAATATTAAACTCCTGGGGCGATCCTGTAAATATTAAATTCCTGGGGACCCTGTAAATATTCTTCTTCTGTGGACCCTGTAAATATTAAACTCCTGGGGAGATCCTGTAAATATTAAACTCCTATGGCGATCCTGTAAATATTAAACTCCAGGGAACCATGTACATATTCAACTCCTAGGGCGACCCTGTAATTATTAAACTTCTGGGTACCCGGTAAATATTAAAATCCTGGGAGACCGTGTAAATATGAACCTTCTGGGGACCCTGTAAATATTAAACTCCTGGGGAGACCCTGTAAAAATTAACCACCTGGGGCGACCTAGTAAATAATAATCTCCTGGGGAGACTCTGTAAAGATTCAACTCCTGGGGAGTCCCCGTAAATATTAAACACCTGGGGACCCTGTAAGTAGTAAACTCCTGGGGACACTGTAATTATTAAACAGCTGGGGAGACCCAGTAAATATTTAACTCCTGGGGAGACCCTGTAAATATTAAACTCCTGGGGAGATCCTGTAAATATTAAACTACTGGATACCCTGCAAATATTAAATTCCGGGGGTGAACCTGTACCAATTAAACTCCTGGGGACCCTGTAAATATTAAGCTCCTGGGGAGACCCTGGAAATATTAAACACCTGTGGAGCACCTGTAAATATTAAACTCCTGCGGACGCTGTAATTATTAAACAGCTGGGGAGACCCTGTAAATATTAAACTCCTGGGGATCCTGTAATTATTAAACTCATGGGCACCTTTAAATATTAAACTCCTGGGGAGATCCTGTAAATATTAAACTCCTGGGGAGTCCCTGCAAATATTAAACTCCTGGGTAACATGTAAATATTAAATTTCTGGGGTGAGCCTGTAAAAATTAAACTCCTGGGGACCCTGTAAATATTAAACTCCTGGGGATCCTGCAATTATTAAACTCATGGACACCCTTTAAATATTAAACATCTGGGGAGACTCTGTAAATATTAAACTCCTGGGTACCCTGTAAATATTAAACTCCTGGGGACCCTGTAAATATTAAACACCTGTGGACCCTGTAAGTAGTAAACTCCTGGGGACGCTGTCATTATTAAACAGCTGGGGAGACCCAGTAAATATTTAACTCCTGGGGAGAGCCTGTAAATATTAAACTCCTGGGGAGATCCTATAAATATTAAACTCCTGGGTACCCTGTAAATATTAAATTCCTGGGGTGAACCTGTACCAATTAAACTCCTGGGGACCCTGTAAATATTAAGCTCCTGGGAAGACCCTGGAAATATTAAACACCTGTGGAGCACCTGTAAATATTAAACTCCTGGGGACGCTGTAATTATTAAACAGCTAGGGAGACCCTGTAAATATTAAACTCCTGGGGATCCTGTAATTATTAAACTCATGGGCACCTTTAAATATTAAACTCCTGGCAAGACCCTGTAAATATTAAACTCCTGGGTACCCTGTAAATATTAAACTCATGGACACCCTTTAAATATTAAACTTCTGGGGAGACCCTGTAAATATTAAACTCCTGGGGACCCTGTAAATATTAAACTCCTGGGGATCCTGTAATTATTAAACTCATGGACACCTTTTAAATATTAAACTTCTGGGGAGACCCTGTAAATATTAAACTCCTGGGTACCCTGTAAATATTAAACTCCTGGGGACCCTGTAAATATTAAACACCTGGGGAGATCCTGTACATATGCAACTCCTGAGGCGACCCTGCTGGGAACCCTGTAAATATTAAACACCTGGGGAGACCCTTGAAATATTACACTCCTGGGGACCCTGTAAATATTAAACTCCTGGTGACCCTGTAAATATTCAACTCCTGGGGAGATCATAGAAATAATAAACTCCTGGAGACCCTGAAATTATTAAATTTCTGGGGACCCTGTAAATATTAAACTCCTGGAGACCCTGTAAATATTAAACTCCTGGGGAGACCTGTAAATATCAAACTCTTGGGGACCCGGTAAATATTAAACTCCTGGGGAGACGCATATTAAATTCCTGGGGACCCTGTAAAAAATAAACTCCTGGGGATCCTGTAAATATTAAACTCCTGGAGACCCTGTAAATATTCAAATCCTGGGGAGATCATGTAAATATTAAACTCCTGGATACCCTGCAAATAATAAACTCCTGAAGTCCTTGTAATTTATAAACTCCTGGGGACACTGTAAATATTAAACTCCTGTGGATCCTGTAAATATTAAACTCCTGGGGAGACCCTGTAAATATTAAATTCCTGGGGTGACCCTGTAAATATTAAACTCCTGGGGAGACCCTGTAAATATTAAACTCTTGTGGACCTGTAAATATAAACTCTTGGGGACATGTAAATATTAAACTCCTGGGGAAACCCTGTAAATATTAAACTCATGGGGACCCGGTAAATATTAAACTCCTGGATACCCTGTAAATATTAAACTCCTGGGGACCCTGTAAATAATAAACTGCTGGGGATCCTGTAAATATTAAACTCCTGGAGACCCTATAAATATTATAATCCTGGGGAGACCCTGTAAATATTAAACTCCTGGGGACACCCTGTAAATATTATAGTCCTGGGGAGACACTGTCAATATTAAATGCCTGGGGAGACCCTGTAAATATTATTCTCCTGGGTAGACCCTGTAAATATTAAACTCATGGGGACCCTGTAAATATTACACTCCTGGGGTGACCCTGTAAATAATAAACACCTGGGGACCCTGTAAATATTAAACTTTTGGGGACCCTGTAAATATTAAATTCCTGGGGAGACCCTGTAAATATGAAACTCCTGGGGTGACCCTGTAAATATTAAACTTCTGGGGTGACCCTGTAAATATTAAACTCCTGCGTACCTTGTAAATATTAAACTCTTGGGGGCCCTGTAAATATTAAACTCCTGGGGAGACCCTGTAAATATGAAACTCTGGGGAGTCCCTGTAAATATTAATCTCCTGGAGATGCTGTAAATATTACACTCCTTGGGAGACCCTTTAAATATTAAACTCCTGGGGACCCTGTAAATGTTAAACTCCTGGAGACACTGTAAGTATTAAACTCCTGGGAACCCTGTAAATATTAAACTCCTGGGGAGACCCTTGAAATATTACACTCCTGGGGACCCTGTAAATATTAAACTCCTGGGAAGATCATGGAAATAATAAACTCCTGGAGACCCTGCAATTATTAAATTCCTGGGGACCCTGTAAATATTAAACTACTGGAGACCCTGTAAATATTAAACTCCTGGGGAGACCTGTAAATATCAAACTCTTGGGGACCCGGTAAATATTAAACTCCTGGGGAGACGCATATTAAATTCCTGGGGACCCAGTAAAAAATAAACTCCTGGGGATCCTGTAAATATTAAACTCCTGGTGACCCTGTAAATATTAAACTCCTGGGGGGACCCTGTATATAGTAAACTCCTGGGAAGACCCTGTAAATATTAAACTGCTGGGGACCCTTTAAATATAAAACTCCTGGGGAGACCCTGTAAATATTAAACTCCTGGTGACCCTGTAAATATTAAACTCCTGGGGGGACCCTGTATATATTAAACTCCTGGGAACACCCTGTAAATATTAAACTCCTGGGGACCCTTTAAATATTAAACTTCTGGGGACCCTGTAAATATTCAAATCCTGGGGAGATCATGTAAATATTAAACTCCTGGATACCCTGCAAATAATAAACTCCTGAAGTCGTTGTAATTTTTAAATTCCTGGGGACACTGTAAATATTAAACTCCTGTGGATCCTGTAAATATTAAACTCCTGGGGAGACCTTGTCAATATCAAATGCCTGGGGTGACCCTGTAAATATTAAACTCCTGGGGAGACCCTGTAAATATTAAACTCTTGTGGACCTGTAAATATAAACTCTTGGGGACATGTAAATATTAAACTCCTGGGGAAACCCTGTAAATATTAAACTCATGGGGACCCGGTAAATATTAAACTTCTGGATACCCTGTAAATATTAAACTCCTGGGGACCCTGTAAATATTAAACTCCTGGGGAGACCCTGTAAATATCAAACTCCTGCGTACCTTATAAGTATTAAACTCCTGGAGACCCTGTAAGTATTAAACTCCTGGGAACCCTGTAAATATTAAACTCCTGGGGAGACCCTTTAAATATTACACTCCTGGGAACCCTGTAAATATTCAACACCTGGGGAGATCATGGAAATAATAAACTCCTGGAGTCCCTGCAATTATTAAATTCCTGGGGACCCTGTAAATATTAAACTCCTGGAGACCCTGTGAATATTAAACAACTGGGGAGACATGTAAATATTAAACTCTTGGGGACCCGGTAAATATTAAACTCCTGGGGAGACCCATATTACATTCCTGGGGACCCTGTAAATAATAAACTCCTGGGGATCCTGTAAATATTAAACTCCTGGAGGCCTTGTAAATATTAAACTCCTGGGGACCCTGTGAATATTACAATCCTAGTTACCCTGTAAATATTAAACTCCTGGGGACACCCTGTAAATATAATACTCCTGGGGAGACTGTGTAAATATTAATACTCCTGGGGAGACCCTGTAAATATTAAACTCATGGGCACCCTGTAAATATTATTCTCCTGGGGAGACCCTGTAAATATTAAACTCCTGGGGAGACCCTGTAAATATTAAAGTCATGGGCACCCTGTAAATATTATACTCCTGAGGAGATCCTGTAAATATTAAACTCCTGGGGAGAACCTGTAAATATTAAACACATGGGCATGCTGTAAATATTATACTCCTGCGGAGACCATGTAAATATTAAACTCCTGGGGAGACCCTGTAAGTATTAAACTCCTGGGGAGATCCTGTAAATATTAAACTCCTGGAGCCCCTGTAAATAATAAACTCCTGGTGTCCCTGTAAATATTACACTCCTGGGGAGACCCTGTAAATAATAAACACCTGGGGTGAACCTGTAAATATTAAGCTTCTGGGGTGACCCTGTAAATATTAAACTCCTGCGTACCTTGTAAATATTAAACTCATGGGGACCCTGTAAATATTAAACTCTGGAGACCCTGTAAATATTAAACTCCTGGGGAGACCCTGTAAATAACAAACTCCTGGCGAGACCCTGTAAATATTAAACTCCTGGGGAGACCCTGTAAATATTAAGCTCCTGGAGACTGGGTAAATATTAAACTCCTGCGGAGACCCTGTAAATATTAAACTCCTGAGGACCCTGTAAGTATTAAACTCTTGGGGAGACGCTGTAAATATTAAACTCCTGGGGACCCTGTAAATATTAAACTCCTGGAGACACTGTAAGTATTAAACTCCTGGGAACCCTGTAAATATTAAACTCCTGGGGAGACCCTTGAAATATTACACTCCTGGGGACCCTGTAAATATTAAACTCCTGGTGACCCTGTAAATATTCAACACCTGGGGAGATCATGGAAATAATAAACTCCTGGAGACCCTGCAATTATTAAATTCCTGGGGACCCTGTAAATATTAAACTACTGGAGACCCTGTAAATATTAAACTCCTGGGGAGACCTGTAAATATCAAACTCTTGGGGACCCGGTAAATATTAAACTCCTGGGGAGACGCATATTAAATTCCTGGGGACCCTGTAAAAAATAAACTCCTGGGGATCCTGTAAATATTAAACTCCTGGAGACCCTGTAAATATTATAATCCTGGGGAGATCCTGTAAATATTAAACTCCTGGGGAGACCCTGTAAATATTAAACTCCTGGGGACACTGTAAATATTAAACTCCTGGGGAGACCCTGTAAATATTAAAATCCTGGTGAACCTGTAAATATTAAACTCCTGGGGGGACCCTGTATATATTAAACTCCTGGGAAGACCCTGTAAATATTAAACTCCTGGGGACCCTTTAAATATTAAACTCCTGGGGACCCTGTAAATATTCAAATCCTGGGGAGATCATGTAAATATTAAACTCCTGGATACCCTGCAAATAATAAACTCCTGAAGTCCTTGTAATTTTTAAACTCCTGGGGACACTGTAAATATTAAACTCCTGTGGATCCTGTAAATATTAAACTCCTGGGGAGACCCTGTAAATATTAAATGCCTGGGGTGACCCTGTAAATATTAAACCCCTGGGGAGACCCTGTAAATATTAAACGCTTGTGGACCTGTAAATATAAACTCTTGGGGACATGTAAATATTAAACTCCTGGGGAAACCCTGTAAATATTAAACTCCTGGGGACCCTGTAAATAATAAACTGCTGGGGATCCTGTAAATATTAAACTCCTGGAGACCCTGTAAATATTAAACTCCTGTGGACTCTGTAAATATTAAACTCTTGTGGACATGTAAATATTAAACTCTTGGGGACATGTAAATATTAAACTCCTGGGGACCCTGTAAATATTATTCTCCTGGGGAGACCCTGTAAATATTAAACTCATGGGGACCCTGTAAATATTACACTCCTTGGGTGACCCTGTAAATAATAAACACCTGGGGACCCTGTAAATATTAAACTTTTGGGGACCCTGTAAATATTAAACTCCTGCGTACCTTGTAAATATTAAATTCTTGGGAGCCCTGTATATATTAAACTCCTGGGGAGACCCTGTAAATATGAAACTCTGGGGAGTCCCTGTAAATATTAATCTCCTGGAGATGCTGTAAATATTAAAATCCTGAGGAGACACTGTTAATATTAAACTCCTGGGGACCCTGTAAATATTACACTCCTGTGGAGACCCTGTAAATAGTAAACTCATGGGGACCCTGTAAATATTAAACTTCTGGTGACCTTGTAAATATTAAACTCCTGGGGAGACCTGTAAATATCAAACTCTTGGGGACCCGGTAAATATTAAACTCCTGGGGAGACGCATATTAAATTCCTGGGGACCCTGTAAAAAATAAACTCCTGGGGATCCTGTAAATATTAAACTCCTGGAGACCCTGTAAATATTATAATCCTGGGGAGATCCTGTAAATATTAAACTCCTGGGGAGACCCTGTAAATATTAAACTCCTGGGGACACTGTAAATATTAAACTCCTGGGGAGACCCTGTAAATATTAAAATCCTGGTGAACCTGTAAATATTAAACTCCTGGGGGGACCCTGTATATATTAAACTCCTGGGAAGACCCTGTAAATATTAAACTCCTGGGGACCCTTTAAATATTAAACTCCTGGGGACCCTGTAAATATTCAAATCCTGGGGAGATCATGTAAATATTAAACTCCTGGATACCCTGCAAATAATAAACTCCTGAAGTCCTTGTAATTTTTAAACTCCTGGGGACACTGTAAATATTAAACTCCTGTGGATCCTGTAAATATTAAACTCCTGGGGAGACCCTGTAAATATTAAATGCCTGGGGTGACCCTGTAAATATTAAACCCCTGGGGAGACCCTGTAAATATTAAACGCTTGTGGACCTGTAAATATAAACTCTTGGGGACATGTAAATATTAAACTCCTGGGGAAACCCTGTAAATATTAAACTCCTGGGGACCCTGTAAATAATAAACTGCTGGGGATCCTGTAAATATTAAACTCCTGGAGACCCTGTAAATATTAAACTCCTGTGGACTCTGTAAATATTAAACTCTTGTGGACATGTAAATATTAAACTCTTGGGGACATGTAAATATTAAACTCCTGGGGACCCTGTAAATATTATTCTCCTGGGGAGACCCTGTAAATATTAAACTCATGGGGACCCTGTAAATATTACACTCCTTGGGTGACCCTGTAAATAATAAACACCTGGGGACCCTGTAAATATTAAACTTTTGGGGACCCTGTAAATATTAAATTCCTGGGAGACCCTGTAAATATGAAACTTCTGGGGTGACCCTGTAAATATTAAACTTCTGGGGTGACCCTGTAAATATTAAACTCCTGCGTACCTTGTAAATATTAAATTCTTGGGAGCCCTGTATATATTAAACTCCTGGGGAGACCCTGTAAATATGAAACTCTGGGGAGTCCCTGTAAATATTAATCTCCTGGAGATGCTGTAAATATTAAAATCCTGAGGAGACACTGTTAATATTAAACTCCTGGGGACCCTGTAAATATTACACTCCTGTGGAGACCCTGTAAATAGTAAACTCATGGGGACCCTGTAAATATTAAACTTCTGGTGACCTTGTAAATATTAAACTCCTGGGGACCCTGTAAATATTAAACTCCTGGTGACCCTGTAAATATTAAACTCCTGGGGAGACACTGTAAATATTAAACTCCTCGGGACCCTGCAAATGTTAATCTCCTGGATACCATGGAAATAATAACTCGAGGGGACTCTGTAAATATTAAAATCCTGTGGACCTGGTAAATATTAAACTCATGGGGAGAGACTCACAATATTAAATTCCTGGGGACCCTGTAATTATTAAACTCCTGGAGACCTTGTAAATAAATATTAAATTCCTGGCGAGATCCTGTAAATATTAAACTCCTGGGGAGATCCTGTAAATATTAACCTCCTGGGGACACTGTAAATATTAAACTCCTAGGGAGACCCTGTAAATATTAAACTCCTGGGGGGACCCTGTAAATATTAAACTCCTGGGGGGACCCTGTATATATTAAACTCCTGGGAAGACCCTGTAAATATTAAACTCCTGGGGTCCCTTTAAATATTAAACTCCTGGGGGCCCTGTAAATACTCAACTCCTGGGGAGATCATGTAAATATTAAACTCCTGGATACCCTGCAAATAATAAACTCCTGGGGTCCCTGTAGTTATTAAACTCCTGGGGACCCTGTAAATATTAAACTCCTGTGGACTCTGTAAATATTAAACTCTTGTGGACATGTAAATATTAAACTCTTGGGGACATGTAAATATTAAACTCCTGGGGACCCTGTAAATATTAAACTCCTGGGGATAACCTGTAAATATTAAACTCATGGGGACCCTGTAAATATTAAACTCCTGGATACCCTGTAAATATTAAACTCCTGGGGACCCTGTAAATATCAAACTCCTGGGGAGACAATGTAAATATTGAACTCCTGGGGAGCCTGTAAATATTAAACTCCTGGAGAGACCCTGTAAATATTAAACTCCTGGGGATTCTGTAAATATTAAATTCTTGGAGACCCAGTAAATATTTAACTCCTGCGGAGACCCTCTAAATATTAAACTCCTGGGGAGACCCTGTAAGTATTAAACTCTTGGGGAGATCCTATAGATATTAAACTCTTTGGGAGAACCTGTAAATATATATTCCTGGGAGACCCTGTAAATATTAAACTCCTGGGGAGACACTGTAAATAATAAACTCCTGAGGATACTGGAAATATTCAACTCCTGGAGCCCCTGTAAATATTAAACTCCTGGGGACCCTGTAAATATTACACTCCTGGGGTGACCCTGTAAATAATACGCACCTGGGGACCCTGTAAATATTAAACTTTTGGGCATCCTGTAAATATTAAATTCCTGGTGAGACCCTGTAAATATGATACTCCTAGGTTGACCCTGTAAATATTAAACTCCTGGGGAGACCCTGTAAATAGTAAGCTCCTGGAGACTGGGTACATTTTAAATTCCTGGGTAGAGTCTGTAAATATTAAACTCCTGAGGACCCTGTAAGTATTAACTCTTGGGTAGAACCTGTAAATATTAAATTCCTGGGGACCCTGTAAATATTAAACTCCTGGGGAGACCCTGTAAATATTAAACTCCTGGTAACCCTGTAAATATTAAACTCCTGGGGAGACCCTGTAAATATCAAACTCCTGCGTACCTTATAAATATTAAACTCCTGGGGACACTGTAAATATTAAACACCTGGTAACCCTGTAATTATTAAACTGCTGGGGTGACCCTGTAAATATCAAACTCCTGGCGAGACCCTGTAAATATTAAACTCCTGGGGATCCTGTATATATTAAATTCTTGGAGACCCAGTAAATATTTAACTCCTGCGGAGACCCTCTAAATATCAAACTCCTGGGGAGACCATGTAAGTATTAAACTCTTGGGGAGACCCTATAGATATTAAACTCTTTGGGAGAACCTGTAAATATATAATCCTGGGGAGACCCTGTAAATATTAAACTCCTGGGTAGACCCTCTAAGTATTAAACTCTTGGGGAGACACTGTAAATAATAAACTCCTGAGGATACTGGAAATATTCAACCCCTGGAGCCCCTGTAAATATTAAACTCCTGGGGACCCTGTAAATATTACACTCCTGGGGTGACCCTGTAAATAATACACACCTGGGGACCCTGTAAATATTAAACTTTTGGGGATCCTGTAAATATTAAATTCCTGGTGAGACCCTGTAAATATGATACTCCTGGGGAGACACTGTAAATAGTAAGCTCCTGGAGACTGGGTACATTTTAAATTCCTGGGTAGAGCCTGTAAATATTAAACTCCTGAGGACCCTGTAAGTATTAACTCTTGGGGAGAACCTGTAAATATTAATTTCGGGGGACCCTGTAAATATTAAACTCCTGGGGAGACCCTGTAAATATGAAACTCTGGGGAGACCCTGTAAATATTAATCTCTTGGAGACCCTGTAAATATTAAACTCCTGGGGAGACCCTGTAAATATTAAACTCCTGGTAACCCTGTAAATATTAAACTCCTGGGGAGACCCTGTAAATATTAAACTCTTGCGTACCTTATAAATATTAAACTCCTGGGGACACGGTAAATATTAAACACCTGGTAACCTTGTAATTATTAAACTGCTGGGGTGACCCTGTAAATATCAAACTCCTGGCGAGACCCTGTAAATATTAAGCTCCTGGAGACTGGGTAAATATTAAACTCCTGCGGAGACCCTGTAAATATTAAACTCCTGAGGAACCTGTGATTATTAAACTCTTGTGGAGACCCTGTAAATATTAAACTCCTGGTAACCCTGTAAATATTAAACTCCTGGGGAGACCCTTTAAATATTACACTCCTGGGGACCCTGTAAATATTAAACTCCTGGAGACCCTGGAAGTATTAAACTCCTGGGAACCCTGTAAATATTAAACTCCTGGGGAGACCCTTTAAATATTACACTCCTGGGGACCCTGTAAATATTAAACTCCTGGTGACCCTGTAAATATTCAACTCCTGGGGGGATCATGGAATTAATAAACTCCTGGAGTCCCTGCAATTATTAAATTCCTGGGGACCCGGTAAATAAAAATTCCTGGAGACCCTGTAAATATTAAACTCCTGGGGAGACCTGTAAATATTAAACTCTTGGGGACCCGGTAAATATTAAACTCCTGGGGAGACCCATATTACATTCCTGGGGACCCTGTAAATAATAATCTCCTGGGGATCCTGTAAATATTAAACTCCTGGAGGCCTTGTAAATATTAAACTCCTGGGGACCCTGTAAATATTAAACTCCTGGTTACCCTGTAAATATTAAACTCCTGGGGACACCCTGTAAATATAATACTCCTGGGGAGACCCTGTAAATATTAAACTACTGGGGAGACCTTGTAAATATTAAACTCATGGGCACCCTGTAAATATTATACTCCTGGGGAGACCCTGTAAATATAATACTCCTGGGGAGACCCTGTAAATATGAAACTCCTGGGGTGACCCTGTAAATATTAAACTCCTGCGTAACTTCTAAATATGAAACTCTGGGGAGTCCCTGTAAATATTAATCTCCTGGAGACTCTGTAAATATTAAAATCCTGAGGAGATCCTGTAAATATTAAACTCCTGGGGACCCTGTAAATATTAAACTCCTGGAGACCTTGTAAGTATTAAACTCCTGGGGACCCTGTAAATATTAAACTCCTGGTGACCCGGTAAATATTAAACTCCTGGGGAGACACTGTAAATATTGAACTCCTCGGGACCCTGCAAATGTTAAACTCCTGGATACCATGGAAATAATAACTCGAGGGGACCCTGTAAATATTAAACTCCTGTGGACCTGGTAAATATTAAACTCCTGGGGAAAGACTGTCAATATTAAAATCCTGGGGACCCTGTAATTATTAAACTCCTGGAAACCTTGTAAATAAATATTAAACTCCTGGGGAGATCCTGTAAATATTAAACTCCTGGGGACACTGTAAATATTAAACTCCTGGGGAGATCCTGTAAATATTAAACTCCTGGGGACCCTTTAAATATTAAACTCTTGGGGACCCTGTAAATATTCAACTCCTGGGGAGATCATGTAAATATTAAACTCCTGGATACCCTGCAAATAATAAACTCCTGGAGTCCCTGTCGTTATTAAACTCCTGGGGACCCTGTAAATATTAAACTCCTGTGGATCCTGTAAATATTAAACTCCTGGGGAGACCCTGTAAATATTAAATTCCTGGTGACCCTGTAAATATTAAACTCCTGGGGACCCTGTAAATATTAAACTCCTGTGGATCCTGTAAATATTAAACTCCTGGGGAGACCCTGTAAACATTAAACTCCTGGGGACCCTGTAAATATTAAACTCCTGGATACCCTGTAAATATTAAACTCATGGGGACCCTGTAAATATGAAACTCCTTTAGACCCTGAAAATATTAAACTCCTGGGGAGACCCTGTAAATATTAAACTTTGGGGGAAACGCTGTAAATAATAAACTCCTGGGGACCCTGGAAATATTCAACTCCTGGGGTGACCCTGTAAATAATAAACACCTGGGGACCCTGTCAATATTAAACTTTTGGGGACCCTGTAAATATTACACTCCTGGGGTGACCCTGTAAATAATAAACACCTGGGGACCCTGTAAATATTAAACTCCTTTAGACCCTGAAAATATTAAATTCCTGGGGACCCTGTCAATATTAAACTCCTGGGGTGACCCTGTAAATAATAAACACCTGGGGACCCTGTAAATATTAAACTTTTGGGGACCCTGTAAATATTATCTCCTGGGGAGACCCTGTAAATATTAAACTCATGGGCACCCTGTAAATATTATACTCCTGGGGAGACCCTGTAATTATTAAACTCCTGGAGACCTTGAAAATAAATATTAAATTCCTGGGGAGATCCTGTAAATATTAAACTCCTGGGGAGATCCTGTAAATATTAAACTCCTGGGGACACTGTAAATATTAAACTCCTAGGGAGACCCTGTAAATATTAAACTCCTGGTGACCCTGTAAATATTAAACTCCTGGTGGGACCCTGTATATATTAAACTCCTGGGAAGACCCTGTAAATATTAAACTCCTGGGGACCCTTTAAATATTAAACTCCTGGGGACCCTGTAAATACTCAACTCCTGGGGAGATCATGTAAATATTAAACTCCTGGATACCCTGCAAATAATAAACTCCTGGAGTCCCTGTAGTTATTAAACTCCTGGGGACCCTGTAAATATTAAACTCCTGTGGACCCTATAAATATTAAACTCCTGGGGAGACCCTGTAAATATTAAACGCCTGGGGTGACCCTGTAAATATTAAACTCCTGGGGACACCCTGTAAATATTAAACACTTGTGGACATGTAAATATTAAACTCTTGGGGACATGCAAATATTAAACTCCTGGGGACCCTGTAAATATTAATCTCCTGGGGATAACCTGTAAATATTAAACTCATGGGGACCCTGTAAATATTAAACTCCTGGATACCCTGTAAATATTAAACTCCTTTAGACCCTGAAAATATTAAACTCCTGGGGACCCTTTAAATATCAAACTCCTGGGGAGACCCTGTAAATATTAAACTCCTGGTGAGACACTGTAAATATTAAACTCCTCTGGAGACATTGTAAATATTAAACTCTTGGGGACCCTGTAAATATCAAACTCCTGGGGAGACCCTGTAAATATTAAACTCATGGTGAGGCACTGTAAATATTAAACTCCTGTGGAGACATTGTAAATATTAAACTCCTGGGGACCCTGTAAATATCAAACTCCTGGGGATCCTGTAAATATTAAATTCTTGGAGACCCAGTAAATATATTACTCCTGCGGAGACCCTCTAAATATCAAACTCCTGGGGAGACCATGTAAGTATTGAACTCTTGGGGAGACCCTATACATATTAAACTCTTCGGGAGAACCTGTAAATATATAATCCTGGGGAGACCCTCTAAGTATTAAACTCTTGGGGAGACACTGTAAATAATAAACTCCTGAGGATACTGGAAATATTCAACTCCTGGAGCCCCTGTAAATATTACACTCCTGGGGTGACCCTGTAAATATTACACACCTGGGGACCCTGTAAATATTAAACTTTTGGGGATCCTGTAAATATTAAATTCCTGGTGAGACCCTGTAAATATGAAACTCCTGGGGAGACACTGTAAATAGTAAGCTCCTGGAGACTGGGTACATTTTAAATTCCTGGGTAGAGCCTGTAAATATTAAACTCCTGGTAACCCTGTAAATATTAAACTCCTGGGGAGACCCTTTAAATATTACACTCCTGGGGACCCTGTAAATATTAAACTCCTGGAGACCCTGTAAGTATTAAACTCCTGGGAACCCTGTAAATATTAAACTCCTGGGGAGACCCTTTAAATATTACACTCCTGGGGACCCTGTAAATATTAAACTCCTGGTGACCCTGTAAATATTCAACTCCTGGGGGGATCATGGAATTAATAAACTCCTGGAGTCCCTGCAATTATTAAATTCCTGGGGACCCGGTAAATAAAAATTCCTGGAGACCCTGTAAATATTAAACTCCTGGGGACCCGGTAAATATTAAACTCCTGGGGAGACCCATATTACATTCCTGGGGACCCTGTAAATAATAATCTCCTGGGGATCCTGTAAATATAAAACTCCTGGAGGCCTTGTAAATATTAAACTCCTGGGGACCCTGTAAATATTAAACTCCTGGTTACCCTGTAAATATTAAACTCCTGGGGACACCCTGTAAATATAATACTCCTGGGGAGACACTGTAAATATTATACTCCTGGGGAGACCCTGTAAATATTAAACTCCTGGGGAGACCCTGTAAGTATTAAATTCCTGGGGAGATCCTGTAAATATTAAACCCCTGGATACACTGTAAATATTAAACTCATGGGGACCCTATAAATATTAAACTCCTGGGGACACTGTAAATATTAAACACCTGGTAACCCTGTAATTATTAAACTGCTGGGGTGACCCTGTAAATATCAAACTCCTGGCGAGACCCTGTAAATATTAAGCTCCTGGAGACTGGGCAAATATTAAACTCCTGCGGAGACCCTGTAAATATTAAACTCCTGAGGAACCTGTGATTATTAAACTCTTGTGGAGACCCTGTAAATATTAAACTCCTGGTAACCCTGTAAATATTAAACTCCTGGGGAGACCCTTTAAATATTACACTCCTGGGGACCCTGTAAATATTAAACTCCTGGTGACCCTGTAAATATTCAACTCCTGGGGGGATCATGGAATTAATAAACTCCTGGAGTCCCTGCAATTATTATATTCCTGGGGACCCGGTAAATAAAAATTCCTGGAGACCCTGTAAATATTAAACTCCTGGGGAGACCTGTAAATATTAAACTCTTGGGGACCCGGTAAATATTAAACTCCTGGGGAGACCCATATTACATTCCTGGGGACCCTGTAAATAATAATCTCCTGGGGATCCTGTAAATATTAAACTCCTGGAGGCCTTGTAAATATTAAACTCCTGGGGACCCTGTAAATATTAAACTCCTGGTTACCCTGTAAATATTAAACTCCTGGGGACACCCTGTAAATATAATACTCCTGGGGAGACCCTGTAAATATTAAACTCCTGGGGAGACCCTGTAAATATTAAACTCATGGGCACCCTGTAAATATGAAACTCCTGGGGTGACCCTGTAAATATTCAACTCCTGCGTAACTTTTAAATATGAAACTCTGGGGAGTCCCTGTAAATATTAATCTCCTGGAGACTCTGTAAATATTAAAATCCTGAGGAGATCCTGTAAATATTAAACTCCTGGGGACCCTGTAAATATTAAACTCCTGTGGAGACCCTGTAAATATTAAACTCATGGGGACCCTGTAAATATTAAACTCCTGGAGACCCTGTAAGTATTAAACTCCTAGGGACCCTGTAAATATTAAACTCCTGGTGACCCGGTAAATATTAAACTCCTGGGGAGACACTGTAAATATTGAACTCCTCGGGACCCTGCAAATGTTAAACTCCTGGATACCATGGAAATAATAACTCGAGGGGACCCTGTAAATATTAAACTCCTGTGGACCTGGTAAATATTAAACTCCTGGGGAAAGACTGTCAATATTAAAATCCTGGGGACCCTGTAATTATTAAACTCCTGGAAACCTTGTAAATAAATATTAAACTCCTGGGGAGATCCTGTAAATATTAAACTCCTGGGGACACTGTAAATATTAAACTCCTGGGGAGATCCTGTAAATATTAAACTCCTGGGGACCCGTTAAATATTAAACTCTTGGGGACCCTGTAAATATTCAACTCCTGGGGAGATCATGTAAATATTAAACTCCTGGATACCCTGCAAATAATAAACTCCTGGAGTCCCTGTCGTTATTAAACTCCTGGGGACCCTGTAAATATTAAACTCCTGTGGATCCTGTAAATATTAAACTCCTGGGGAGACCCTGTAAATATTAAATTCCTGGTGACCCTGTAAATATTAAACTCCTGGAGACCCTGTAAGTATTAAACTCCTAGGGACCCTGTAAATATTAAACTCCTGGTGACCCGGTAAATATTAAACTCCTGGGGAGACACTGTAAATATTGAACTCCTCGGGACCCTGCAAATGTTAAACTCCTGGATACCATGGAAATAATAACTCGAGGGGACCCTGTAAATATTAAACTCCTGTGGACCTGGTAAATATTAAACTCCTGGGGAAAGACTGTCAATATTAAAATCCTGGGGACCCTGTAATTATTAAACTCCTGGAAACCTTGTAAATAAATATTAAACTCCTGGGGAGATCCTGTAAATATTAAACTCCTGGGGACACTGTAAATATTAAACTCCTGGGGAGATCCTGTAAATATTAAACTCCTGGGGACCCGTTAAATATTAAACTCTTGGGGACCCTGTAAATATTCAACTCCTGGGGAGATCATGTAAATATTAAACTCCTGGATACCCTGCAAATAATAAACTCCTGGAGTCCCTGTCGTTATTAAACTCCTGGGGACCCTGTAAATATTAAACTCCTGTGGATCCTGTAAATATTAAACTCCTGGGGAGACCCTGTAAATATTAAATTCCTGGTGACCCTGTAAATATTAAACTCCTGGGGACCCTGTAAATATTAAACTCCTGTGGATCCTGTAAATATTAAACTCCTGGGGAGACCCTGTAAATATTAAACTCCTGGGGACCCTGTAAATATTAAACTCCTGGATACCCTGTAAATATTAAACTCATGGGGACCCTGTAAATATGAAACTCCTTTAGACCCTGAAAATATTAAACTCCTGGGGAGACCCTGTAAATATTAAACTTTGGGGGAAACGCTGTAAATAATAAACTCCTGGGGACCCTGGAAATATTCAACTCCTGG